>NC_142471.1:61792727-62095757 GCF_049115385.1 Moschus berezovskii | reverse complement strand
CCCAGTTTGATAGTTTTTCTTGAATTCTGATGCTGTTGTGAACTCTAGTCCTTTATCTATGACCTGCTAAATTTCTCTGAAAGTTTTTACAATTTTCTCTTTTATCCTGGTGTTCTGAAATTTCACTATCCTCTATCTTGAGGTGAATGCTTTTATTTCATTCACTCTGCTAGACACATCAAGAGAATTATCTATCTACATGGCAATATTTGCAGGTCTTTTCTCCAGAGTGTTCACTCTCTGGAATTTTTCTCTTGCTGCTGAATTTCAGGAAGCAGGATGCAGAAAGGAGCTGAGTCTGAATTCAAGATGTGGATTCTTCCCTAAACTTTCTTCAATGCTGTGACCTCACTATTTCCTCCTGTCTCTGCCCAGTGTCCTGGGCGTAGGGCCTCTTAGATTACACTTCTCTAGACAGTAAATCTCTCTCATCCTATTGGGGAAACACAGTGATCTGATAAAGTGAAAGTGTTAGTCTCTCAGTCATGTCCAACTCTTTGTGATCCCATGGACTGTAGCCTTCCAGGCTTCTCTGTCCATGGAATTCTCCAGGGAAGAATATGGGAGTGGATTACCTTTTGCTTCTCCAGGGGATCTTTCCAACCAAGGGATCGAACCTGGGTCTCCTGCATTGCAGTCAGACTGTTCACCATCTGAGCTGCTAAGGAGTTGTCAAAGAGTTGTGGCTATGTGAGCTACTTTTATCAGTCTTTGTCTCCCCCTATTCTGTTTGACACCTGCTACTTCTAAATGCTGAAACTTACAGGATGCTAGGGATATAAATGACTTTTCCTAATTATGTAGCTTCCTTTTCTGATATTTAGGACACAACTTAATCCTCTCTGTGCTGTGCTTAGTCATGTCCGACTCTCTGTGACCCCATGGATTGTAGCCCACCAGGCTCCTCTGTCAATGGGGATTCTCCAGGCAAGAATACTAGTGGATTGCCATGCCCTCCTCCAGGGGATCTTCCCAACCCAGGGATCGAACTCAGGCCTCCCGCATGGGAGATGGATTCTTTATCATCTGGGCTACCAGGGAAGTCCAAGAATACTGGACTGGACAACCTATCCCTTCTCCAGGAGAACCTTCTTGACCCAGAAATCAAACTGGGGTCTCCTGCGTTGCAGGTGGGTTCTTTACCAACCAAGCTACCAGGGAAGTATCTTCCTTTTGTGATATTTAGGATACAACTTCATCTTCTCTACTGACTTCATTATCACCCCTCAATATGTTCTCTGTGTTTTAGAAATTTGTTAAAGATCTATCTGTTGCTGTTTCCTGGCCTCTTCCTGTCCAACTTTAGAAGACTGATTCTCATTTGTAAGAGTTCATAGTCATTGTAGAGACATCCTGACACATGACATGACATTGTTTCTAAATTGCTATGAATAGTCATAAATCTTTAAATGCAAATGTCTTATATAATGTTCTTTGTAAAAGATAAAATTATAGACCACCAAAGTTCTTATTTTGGCAAGCACTGTTTCTCTAGAACCAGACTTTTGGACTAATAAAATACCTTTACAGGCACCTTAAAATTGAATAGTACAATTTCTTGTGAATCTAAATTTTTAGATCACTTCCCAGAAAGTAGACGTTATCTCTGGCTACCTCACTAAAGTTCTAGGATTTCCATTTAGGCTTCAGTAACCTGGTGGCTCAGAGGTTAAAGCATCTGCCTCCACTGGGTCGGGAAGATCCCCTGGAGAAGGAAAAGATAACCCACTCCAGTATTCTTGCCTGGAGAATCCCATGGACGGAGAAGCCTGGTAGGCTACAGTCCATGGGATCGCATAGAGCTGGACACGACTGAGCGACAGAACAGAATGGAAGGAGAGTATCCAGAGAAGGAAATGGCAACCCACTCCAGTATTGTTGCCTGGAGAATCCCAGGGACAGAGGAGCCTGGTGGGCTGCCATATGCGGTCACACAGAGTCGGACACAACTGAAGGGACTTAGCAGCAGCAAGGAGAGCTTCCATTTTCCCTACCCTGGCTTTAGAACATTGCATTTTCAGAATGAGGTGGCAACAAAGTGACCTTTCCATAATAAAGCCATTATGCAGCCCCAGGCCAATTCATGCTGGGAGTGCCTGCATGAAATCCAGATGCTGCTTTATTGCTTTTGTTGCTTTCCACAGTGTCTTCACTCCTGTCTGTCATCCTCCTGTATTATGTAAAGATGTCCCAATACCATCCCTTCATTAAATTTGAAAACATTAAGCTGCTCAGAGATTTAAGTAATTCTCTAAGAGAAACAAGATGGAAAACACTCCCAGTCTTTCCAATATCTCTTCTGCAGTCAGAAGAAGAGATGTACCATACCTGTGACTTCTGGGTGCTTCAGCAGCAGGAGGAGCCCATATCTCAGAGTGGTGCTTGTCGTCTCTGTCCCAGCTCCAAACAAATCAAATACGGCGGTTGCCAAGTTTTCAAAAGTAAACTCAAATTGTTGATTTTGTTTTTCCTAGGAATGATTTGATAAAACTGTTTGATAAGATAGTTTATCAGAATTGCCCTTAATCCAAAAGAGCTCATGGTGTTTTAAAGTTAAGGCAACAAACAAACTACTTGGCAATTACAGAAAAAAAAAAAAAAAAAAAAACACTGTATAGAAAAACAAAATACTATAGTTCAGTTGACTTAAATGTCATTTTCTCCTGCCTTATTCCTCATTTGCCTAAAAGTTCCATTCAACAGCCTCTTTTGCATTTAGGTGGTGGTTCTTTTTTTTTTTTTAGGTGGTTGTTCAGATGGTAAAGAATATTGCTGCAATGCAGGAGACTCAAGTTTGATTTCTGGGTAGGGAAGATCCCCTGGAGAAGGCAATGGCATCTCCATCCCCTGGATATTGGAATGGCAACCCACTCCAGTATTCTTGCCTGGAGTATTCCATGGATAGAGAGAAGCCTCGTGGGCTACAGTCCATGAAGTCGCAAAGAGGCAGACACAACCGAGTGACTAACACATTCACTTTCAGGCTATGCAGCTTAATTTTTTGCCAGAAAGATATAAATAGAAGCCTACTGGTACACTTCCTCTTTCTAACTCAAGTATTTGAGAGATTGAAAGTTGAAGCCATGGAAAAAGATGGTCCATACAAAAGGAAATCAAAAGAAAGCTGGAGTAGCAACACTCATATCGGACAAAATAGACTTAAAAATAAAGACTGGGGGGGACAAGATGGCAGAGGAATAGGATGGCAAAACCATTTTCTCCCCCAGAAATTCATCAAAAGAACATTTGAACGCTGAGTAAATTTCACAAAACAACTTCTGAATGCTGGCAGAGGACATCAGGCACCCAGAAAAGCAGCCCATTGTCTTTGAAAGGAGGTAGGAAAAAACATAAAAGATAAAAAGGGAGATAAAAGAGGTAGGGATGGAGCTCCATCCCGGGAAGGGAGGCTTAAAAAAAGAGAGAAGTTTCCAAACACCAGGAAACACTCTCACTGGGCAATAAATCTAGCCTTGGTAAATTCAAAAAAATTGAAATCATTCCAAGCATCTTTTCTGACCACAATACAGTAAGACTAGATCTCAATTATAGGAGAAAACCTATTATAAATTCCAACATATGGAGGCTGAACAACACGCTGCTGAATAACCAACAAATCATAGAAGAAATAAAAAGAGAAATCAAAATATGCATAGAAATGAATGAAAATGAAAACACAACAACCCCAAACCCGTGGGACACTGTAAAAGCTGTGCTAAGGGGATGGTTCATAGCAATACAGGCATAACTCAAGAAACAAGAAAAAAGCCAACTAAATAACCTAACTCTATACCTAAAGCAACTAGAAAAGGAAGAAATGAAGAATCCCAGGGTTAGTAAAGGAAAGAAATCTTAAAAATTAGGGCAGAAATAAATGCAAAATAAACAAAAGAGACCATAGCAAAAATCAACAAAGCCAAAAGCTGGTTATTTAAGAGGGTAAATAAAATTGACAAACCACTAGCCAGACTCATCAAGAAACAAAGGGAGAAGAACCAAATCAATAAAATTATAAATGAAAAGGGAGAGATCACAAGAGACAACACAGAAATACAAAGGATCATAAGAGACTACTATCAGCAATTACATGCCAATAAAATGAAAACTTGGAAGAAATGGACAAATTCTTAGAAAAGTACAATTTTCCAAAACTGAACCAGGAAGAAATAGAAAATCTTAACAGACCCATCACAAGCACGGAAATTGAAACTGTAATCAGAAATCTTCCAGCAAACAAAAGCCCAGGTCCAGACGGCTTCACTGCTGAATTCTACCAAAATTTAGAGAACTACAGGCCAATATCACTGATGAACATAGACACAAAAATCCTTAACAAAATTCTAGCAATCAGAATCCAACAACATATTAAAAAGATGTGTTGACCGAGTGGGCTTTATCCCAGCATTACAAGGCTTCTTCAATATCTGCAAATCAATCAATGTAATACACCACACTAACAAAATGAAAAATAAAAACCATCTGATTATCTCAATAGATGAAGAGAAAGCCTTTGAAAAAATTCAACATCCATTTATGATCAAAACCCTCCAGAAGGCAGGAATAGAAGGAAAATTCCTCAACATAATAAAAGCTATATATGACAAATCCACAGCAAACATTATCCTCAATGGTGAAAAATTGAGTATTTCCCCTAAAGTCAGGAACAAGACAGGGTGCCCACTCTCACCACTACGATTCAACATAGTTTTGGAAGTTTTGGCCACAGCATTCAGAGCAGAAAAAGACATAAAAGGAATCCAAATTGGAAAAGAAGAAGTAAAAGTCTCAGTGTTTGCAGAGGACATGATCCTCTACACAGAAAATCCTAACGACTCTACCAGAAAATTACTAGAGCTAATCAATGAATATAGTAAAGTTGCAGGATATAAAATCAACACACAGAAATCCCTTGCATTCCTATACACTAATAATGAGGAAATAGAAAGAGAAATTAACGAAACAATTCCATTCACCGTTGCAACGAAAAGAATAAAATACTTAGGAATATATCTACCTAAAGAAACAAAAGACCTATATATAGAAAACTATAAAACACTGGTGAAAGAAATCAGAGAGGACACTAATAGATGGAGAAATATACCGTGTTCATGTATTGGAAGAATAAAATATTGTGAAAATGAATATATTACCCAAAGTAATTCATAAGTTCAATGCAATCCCTATCAAGTTACCAGTGTTTTTCACAGAGCTAGAACAAATAATTTCACAGTTTGTATGGAAATACAAAAAACCTCGAATAGACAAAGCAATCTTGAGAAAGAAGAATGAAACTGGGGGAATCAACCTGCCGGACTTCAGGCTCTACTTCAAAGCCACAGTCATCAAGACAGTATGGTACTGGCATAAAGACAGAAATATAGATCAATGAAACAAAATAGAACGCCCAGAGATAAATCCATGTACCTTTGAATACCTTATCTCTGACAAGGGAGGCAAGAATATTCAATGGAGAAAAGACAATCTCTTTAACAAGTGGTGCTGGGAAAACTGGTCAACCACTTTTAAAAGAATGAAACTAGAACACTCCCTAACACCACACACAAAAATAAACTCAAACTGGATTAAAGATCTAAATGTAAGACCAGAAACTATAAAACTCCTAGAGGAAAACAGAGGCAAAACACTCTCCAACATAAATGACAGCAGGATCCTCCATGACCCACCTCCTAGAATATTGGAAATAAAAGCAAAAATAAACAAATGGGACCTAATTAAAATCAAAAGCTTCTGCATAGCAAAGGAAACTCTAAGCAAGGTGAAAAGGCAGCCTTCAAAATGGGAGAAAATAATAGCAAATGAAGCAACTGACAAAGGATTAATCTCAAAAATATCCAAGCAACTCCTGAAGCTCAATTTCCAAAAACTAAACGACCCAATCAAAAAATGGGCCAAAGAACTAAGCAGACATTTCTCCAAAGAAGACATACAGGTGGCTAACAAACACATGAAAAGATTCTCAACATCCCTCATAATCAGAGAAATGCAAATCAAAACCACAATGAGGTACCATTTCACGACAGTGAGAATGGCTGTTATCCAAACGTCTACAAGCAATAAATGCTGGAGAGGGTGTGGAGAAAAGGGAACCCTCTTACCCTGTTGGTGGGAATGCAAATTAGTACAACCACTATGGAGAACAGTGTGGAGATTCCTTAAAAAACTGGAAATAGAACTGCCATACGACCCAGCAATCGCACTCCTGTGCATACACACCGAGGAAACCAGAATTGAAAGAGACACATGTACTCCAATGTTCATCACAGCACTGTTTATAATAGCCAGGACATGGAAGCAGCCTAGATGTCCATCTGCAGATGAATGGATAAGAAAGCTTTGGTACATATACACAATAGAGTATTACTCAGCAATTAAAAAGAATACATTTGAACTAGTTCTAATGAGGTGGATGAAAATGGAGCCTATCATACAGAGTGAAGTCAGCCAGAAAGAAAAACACCAATACAGTACACTAACGCATATATATGGAATTTAGGAAGATAAACAATAACCCTGTATACGAGACAGCAAAAGAGACACTGACGTATAGAATAGTCTTTTGGACTCTGTGGGAGAGGACGAGGGTGGGATGATTTTGGAGAATGGCATTGAAACATGTATATTATCATATGTGAAACGAATCGCTAGTCCAAGTTCAATGCATGATACAGGATGCTCGGGGCTGGTGTACTGGGATGAACCAGAGGGATGGGATGGGGAGGGATTTGGGAGGGGGGTTTCAAGATGGGGAACATATGTACACCCAGGGCAGATTCATGTCAATATATTGCAAAACCAATACAATAATGTAAAGTAATTAGCCCCCAATTAAAATAAATAAATTAAAAAATAAAATAAAACAAAGACTGGGATTTCCCTGGTGTCCAGTGACTAAGATTCTGCACTCCCAATGCAGGGGGCCCTTGTTTGATCCCTGGTTGGGGAACTAAATCTCATATGCTGCCACAATTAGAAGATCCTTCATGCCACAACTAAGACCTGGCACAGCCAAATAAATAAAGATAAACAAGTAAATTAAATAAAGACTGTTACAAGAGACAAGGAAGAACAGTATATAATGATCAGGGGTTAATCCAAGAAGATGTAACAATTGTAAATACATATGCACCCAACATAGGAGCACCTCAGGGTATCAGGCAAATGCTAACAGCCATTAAAGGGGAAATCTATAGTAACAAAATAATAGTGGGCAACTTAAACTTACAGCACTGGACAGATCAGCCAGACAGAAAATTAAGAAGGAAACACCTGCCTTAAATAACCCATTAGACTAGATAAACTTATTGTCCTAGATGTTAATTGGACATTCCATTCAAAGGCAGCAGAATACACTTTTTTGTCAAGAACACATGGAACATTCTCCAGGATATCATCTTGGGTCACAAATCAAAACTCAGTAATTTTAGAAAATTGAAATCATATCAAGAAACTTTTCCAACCACAAGTCTATGAGATTAGATATCAATTACAGGGAAAAATGTATAAAACACAAACACATGGAAGCTGAACAATATGTTATTAAATAACCAATAGATCGAACATGACTGAGCATGCACCCACCACACTGCAACCAATGGTACACATGATATTATACACAGAAAATCCTAAAGATGCTACCATAAAACTACTAGAGCTCATTGATGAATTTGGTAAAGTTGCAGGATACAAAATTAATACATAGAAAAGAAATCTTTTTCATTCCTATACACTTACAATGAAAGATCAGAATTAGAAATCAAGGAAACAGACTCATTTACCATCACACCAAAAAGAATAAATAGCTAGGCATAAACCTACCTAATGAGGCAAAAGATCTGTACTCAGAAAACTGTAAGATCCCAATGAAAAAATCAAAGATGACATAAACAGATGGAGAGATATATCATATTCATGGATCAGAAAAATCAATATTGTGAAAATGACTATACTTCCCAAGGTAATCTACAGATTCAATATAATCCCTATCAAACTACCAAGGGCATTTTTCACAGAAGTGGTAGGTATTGCAAGGGGGCATCAGAGGGCAGACATACTGAAATCATAATCACAGGAAACTAGTTGATCTGATCACATGGACCACAGCCGAATGTGGTCCACTGGAGAAGGGAATGGCAAACCACTTTAGTATACTTACCTTGAGAACCCCATGAACAGTATTAAAGGGCAAAATGATAGGATACTGAATGAGGAATTCCCCAGGTCGGTAGGTGCCCAGTATGCTACTGGAGATCAGTGGAGAAGTAACTCTAGAAAGAATAAAGGGATGGAGCAAAAGCAAAACCAATACCCAGTTGTGGATGTGACCGGTGATAGAAGCAAGGTCCGGTGCTGTAAAGAGCAATATTGCATAGGAACCTGGAATGTTAGGTCCATGAATCAAGGAAACTGCAATATTTTGGCCACCTCATGCGACAAGTTGACTCACTGGAAAAGACTCTGATGCTGGGAAAGGTTGGGAGTGGGAGGAGAAGGGGACGACCGAGAATGAGATGGCTGGATGGCATCACCGACTCGATGGACATGAGTTTGAGTGAACTCCGGGAATTGGTGATAGACAGGGAGGCCTGGCGTGCTGTGATTCATGGGGTCACGGAGAGTTGGACACGACTGAGCGACTGAACTGAACTGAACTGACTGAAAACAACAACAACAACAAAAAAGCACTTGACAAGTAAAAGTAAGCAGGCTGTTTTAAATACTGAGTAGAAGGGACTGCTGCTGCTGCTGCTGCTAAGTCACTTCAGTCGTGTCCGACTCTGTGTGACCCCATAGACGGCTAAATGGAATAAATCAGGAAGAGAAAATAAAATATCATATTATCTCACCTATACGTGGACTATGGGCTTTCTCAGTGGTGCAGTGTTAAAGAATCCACCTACCAAAGCAGGAGACACAAGAGACCTGGGTTCGATCCTTGGGTCAGGAAGATCCCCTGGAGTAGGAAAGCTCAACTTGCTTCAGTATTCTTGCCTGGGGAATCCCATGGACAGAGGAGTTTTGTGGGCTACAGTCCATGGGGTCACAGAGTTGGATACAACTGAGAGACTGAGCATGCACATGTGGACTATAAAATAAAAATCTGAAGTCATAAATGCAGAGGACACATTGGTGGCTGTCAGAGATGAAGAGGGGTCAAAATGAATGAACGTGGTCAAAAAGTACAAACTTCCAGTTGTAAAATATAAATAAGTCCTAGGGATGTACTATGCAGCATGATAACTATAGTTAATATTGTATTGCAAATTTTCAGGTTGCTAGGAGGGTAAATCTTAAAAGTTCTTATCATAAGAAAAAAATGCAATTTTATGTGAGATGGATGTTAATTAGACTTATCGTGGTGATCATTTTGCAATACATGCGTATATTGAATCTTTCTTTATGTTGTACATCTAAAGCTAATATGCTATATGTTTATTATATTAATTCCTCAAATTAGAAATAAAAATCTACATTGTCTACAAGAAAGTCACTTAAGACCCAAATACACAAATATGTTGAATGTGAAAGAAGAAAAAAGATATTGCAAGATTGAGTAGCAAAATAAACTCTTAAGAAGGCCTGTCCTCAAGAGAAGCTAGTTAACCAGAGCCTCACCTGCTGGGGTTTTATCAGACACTAATCGACCTGAGGGTAGAGAAATATCCCATCCAGTTAGCTCTAGCTGTGGGAGAAGTGAAATTCCTGGCCCACCCTAACTTTCCTGCCCCATTGAAGGAGGGAGAAAAACACTGAGGAGAAAAACACTGAGGGAGAAAAACACATGAAGTTCACAGTCCAGAGGCATAGGCTCACTAAAATTTTGCAATCCCTCTCAAAATCACTACTGCCTTCTTGGTATAAATTGACAAGTTTATTCTATATCCACATGGAAATTTAAGAGACCATTAAAGCCAAAACAGTCTCTAGAAAGAACAACAAAGTTAAAGGACTTCTCAATTTCAAAACTAACTGCAAAGCTAGTATTTAAGACCACCGGATGATGTGAAACTGACATAAGGACTAACAGAGATTATCTAAATAGAGTTGAAATTACATAAATAAACCTCCACCTTCTGAGTCAACTAATTTCTAACAAGGATGTAAAGATGACTCATGTGGGAAAAACAGTCTTTTCCACAAATGGTGCTCACAGACACCAACTTCCAACTCCATATCTATGTCAATTCATTTTGCTTTACACTCAATTAAGGTTTCTCTCTTCCATCCACCTACTCCTTCCCATCACACTTCTCTGCACTGCTGAATACAGCATACACCCATCTGACATTCCCTCCCCTGTCTTTAAATGCAAATATATTATTATATTTCCAACCACTGGACATACAGGAAGGCAAGCTGCCTTAAGGCATTCTTTTCCATTCCCTCACACAGTGTGTGCAATTACCATGACCATCTTCATATTACAGCATGATATTTTGTATTTTCTCAAAATAATCAGACCCAACTTAGCAAATAAACAACTTGTTTGTAATTGTTTACATTTCACCTGAGGTGTCATTCTGTCTCTCTTTGGGTAGATTCTCAGTACACAAAGAGCAGGATCAATTTTTCTACTTATCATGCACACAATAAGTATTTAAAATGCTTGACAGCATTTCTTGCCTGACCATTAAAATAACTCTGGTAAATACAGAACTAGTCAATGAACCACAGAATGCACAATTGATCAGATAACTGAACTGTCATTAACATTTTACCTGCTCCATTCTGATCAGGAAACAATCAATATAGTCCCGAGGATTGTCAATATCCAGGGATGCTTTGTGTTCCATTGCTTTCTCCAACACATACCTTCTTAAAATAGCAACATTTTTAAGTATTTTGTTATGACTTCCTGGTAAATAATCGATGAGTGCAGGGAAATTATTGCAAACCTAGGAAAGAAACAACGACTTCACTTTCACTTTTCACTTTCACACATTGGAGAAGGAAATGGCAACCCACTCCAGTGTTCTTGCCTGGAGAATCCCAAGGATGGGGGAGCCTGGTGGGCTGCCGTCTATGGGGTCACACAGAGTCGGACACGACTGAAGTGACTTAGCAGCAGCAGCAGCAGCAGGGGAGAAACAACTGTTTATTAAATGAAGATCACTTTAATAATACTTCTATACCATATGCCAAACCCTTGTCAGAAATGATATTATAAATATTAACATAATATGGTCTCTATATTGAGGGAAATTCTTACCTTCAGTTCAGTGCAGTTCAGTTCAGTCGCTCAGTCGTGTCCAACTCTTTGTGACCCCATGAATCACAGCACACCAGGCCTCCCTGTCCATCACCAAATCCTGGAGTTCACTCAAACTCATGTCCATCGAGTTGGTGATGCCATCCAGCCATCTCATTCTCTGTCATCCCCTTATTCTCCCGCCCCCAATCCTTCCCAGCATCAGAGACTTTTCCAGTGAGTCAACTCATCACATGAGGTGGCCAAAGTATTGGAGTTTCAGCTTTAGCATCAGCCCTTCCAATGAACACCCAGGATTGATAATTTGCTATACTGATAGATGTCTATGAGGGAGAACATTCTGACCAGGGATCAAAGATGATAATTTCCTATAATCATATATTATATGTATAGTATAAAAGCACTGTTATAAAAATTATCTCAACTCTTCCCTTCTATCATGAAATATGGGATGGCATGAAATATTATGACTCACATATTGTAGATGACAAACAGAAGTTAAGAGAGTTTGGACAGTCTGATATCCAGTCCAGAGCTGGTCCCTGATGTTTCTACTGCTGTCTCATAGACTCAAACATAAGATCATGTTTCAGGACTGAAACAATACTAAAAACCATGAAACCTAACTCAATGTGATAAAGTCACTGGCCCCCAGAGCAATTAAATGACCTCCGCAAGGTCACATCATTGTCTTTTAGGTAGAGGGCAGAACATGTCAGCTCAACAAAGGTACATCTGTGATGTTGGTTTGTGGTTCCGACACCAAAAACCCCAATCACTTTTGTCATCCCCAAAGCAATTACCTTGTCAGTTAAGATGCCAGCTGAAGCACCAAACACTCCTATCCTAGTCAGTGTCCCCTGGCAGTACTCTCCCCCTTGAAGGAGACATTCTTTTCCATTCCAAACACAGATATTTCTGCCAACTTAATGTGCTGAAGAAGTCCTTAAGCGGTGACTGGGTGACAAGGCTTGTGGGAAATGGAAGGCTTTCCAGAAGGACATGGAAGTCCTTCTACTTCTGTAGGCATGCTTTGGGGAAGCTACCAAAATAGTTTATGGAAAGTGGCTTTGGGAATTGGTGGGAAAACCACTGAACAGTATCAATAAGACTGAATTACAGTTCTGTATTCTGGGCACGAATTTTCCTGTCTATCATCAAAGGGCTCCACCATCATCCCCAGATGAGCACTCCGTGATGCTAAGCTCTGGGCAGGATGGTGCTGTTCACACATTCGCCTCGCAGTTTGGCATATCTGGACCTCATGGAGAAAAGAGCAGAAATGATTCCTGGAGAAGAAAGGACCTTGGCCTCACCTGAATCCATGGAGAGCTCAGAATCCTGAGGATTTCATTCAATCTTCCCATTAGATCTAGAAAAATCTGATCTTTATAATCAAAACGGTTCTGGAAAATAATGGAGCAGATCACATTGCAGGGAGCACAGCCCAGGATGAAAGTGGGGTCACAGGGCAACCCTAAAGAATAACAAACAATTTAAACATGTCATTAAAACATACACGAGACATTTTTATTTAAGATAACAGGTAAAGGTAATTTTAGAAACTCTAAAGCAATATTTTGGACTTCATTGTGGCTCAGTTGGTAAAGAATCTGCCTGCAGTGTGGGAGACCTGGGTTCGATATCTGGGTTGGGAAGATCCCTTGGAGAAGGAAAAGGCTACCCACTCCAGTATTCTGACCTGGAGAATTCCATGGATAGTCCATGGGGTTGCAAAGAGTCAGACACGACTGAGTGACTTTCATTTTCACAAAACAATATTTTACCTGTTAATTCCCTTAATAGCAAAGTATTCCACATGCATAAAATCAACACATCACTTTTACCTTAACCTAAGTAGATCATTTCACCCTAGCTATGTAAATAATGGTTTTTGAAAAAAAATTCAATTAAAATCCACAGCCTTAACTTGTACTCTTTTCACCCATGGGCCTGTAAATTTGAAGGAAAAAAAAAAGAAAACAGTTTAAAAGACTATTTTTATATCATTTTATAACCTAAATTTATCAGCGCTGAATATTATCTGTTTGCAAAGCCTGGAGAAAATAAAGCACTGATAAATAAAAAAAGAGAATAGTTGAGAACCTCAAAATGCTTTATATAATGAATAGTTGAAAGAATCATCTCTAGAATCAACATGGAAGTTAAACAGAGATTGTAGGTGAATTCATGTATTTAAAGGAACAGATTTTTAAAAACAGCAAGTATCCATGCTGTACGAGAAAAAACTAATACAAATGAACAATGTTGGCCACCACAACACTGTAAAGCAAAAATCCTCCAATAAAAAAAAATAAATGAGAACAAGAAAAATAACTTTTTATAAAATGGGTTTCTTGACTAAAATACGAATTGTTATTGTTCAGTCACTAAGTCATGTCAGTCTCTTTGTGACTTCATGAACTGCAGCACGCCAGACTTCTCTGTCCATCACTATCTCCCTGACTTTGCTCAAGCTCATGTCCATTGAATCAGTGATATCATTCAATCATCTCATCCTCTGTCACCCCTTGCCCTCAATTTTTCCCAGCCTCAGGGTCTTTTCCAATGAGTCAACTCTTCGCATAAGGTTGACCAAAGCTTCAGCTTCAGCATCCGTCCTTCCAAAGCATATTCAGTGTTGAGGATACCACTTTAATGACAGAAAGTGAAGAAGAACTAAAGAGCTTCTTGATGAAGGTGAAAAAAAACCTGGCTTAAAACTCAGCATTTATAAAACTAAGATAATGGCATCTGATCCTATCGCTTCATGGCAAATAGACTGGCACAAAGTGAACACAGTGTCAGATTTCATGCTCTTTGGCTCCAAAATCAGTGACTGCAGCCACAAAATTAAAAGATCCCATGGACGGAGGAGCTTGGTAGGCTGCAGACCATGGGGATGCAAAGAGTCGGACACAACTGAGTGACTTCACTTTCACTTTCATGATTTGGAGAAGGAAATGGCAACCCATTCCAGTGTTCTTGCCTGGAGAATCCCAGAGATGGGGGAGCCTGGTGGGCTGCCGTCTATGGGGTCTCACAGAGTCGGACACTACTGAAGTTACTTAGCAGCAGCTCCTTGGCAGAATAGCTATGTCAAAGCCAGTGTTTTAAAAAGCAGAGACATCATTTTGCCCACAAAGGTCAGTATAGTCAAAGTTATGGTTTTTAAACTGGTCAGGTATAGATGTGAGAGCTGGACAATAAAGAAGGCTGAGAGCTGAAGAACTGATGCTTTTGAACTGTGGTGCTGGATAAGACTCTTGAGAGTACTTTGGACAGCAAGGAGATGAAACCAGTCAATCCATAACAGGTGATCTTGTATTCCCATCTCCTTAAGAATATTCCACAGTTTGTTGTGGTCCACACAGTCAATGGAGAAAAGGAAAGGTTTACCCACCAAAGAGTTCCAAAGAATAGCAAGGAGAAATAAGAAAGCCTTCCTAAGTGATCAATACTAAGAAATAGAGGAAAACAACAGAATGGGAAAGACAAGAGATCTCTTCAAGAAAATTAGAGATACCAAGGGAACATTTCATGCAAAGATGGGCTCGATAAAGGACAGAAATGGTATGGACCTAACAGAGCCAGAAGATATTAAGAAGAAGTGGCAAGAGTAAATAGAAGAGCTATACAAAAAAGATTTTCATGACCCAGATAACCACGATGGTGTGATCATTCACCTAGAGCCAGACTAGGAATGTGAAGTCAAGTGGTTAGGAAACATCATGTGAAAAAGCTAGTGGAGCTGATGTAATTCCAGCTGAGCTATTTCAAATCCTAAAAAAATGATGCTGTTAAAGTGCTGCACTCAATATACAAGCAAATTTGGAAAACTCAGCAGTGGCCACAGGACTGGAAAAGTCAGTTTTCATTCCAATCCCAAAGAAAGGCAATGCCAAAGAATGTTCAAACTACTGCACAATTTCACTCATTTCACATGTTAGCAAAATAATACTCAAAATTCTCCAAGCGAGGCTTCAACAGTATATGAACCAAGAACTTCCAGATGTTCAAACTGGATTTAGAAAAGGCAGAGGAACAAGAGGTCAGATTGCCAACATCTGTTGGATCTTAGAAAAAGCAAGAGAATTCCAGAAAAATATCTACTTCTACTTCATTGACTCTGCTAAAAGCCTTTGACTGTGTGGGTCACAACAAACTGGAAAATTCTTAAACAGATGGGGATACCAGACCACCTCACCTGCTTCCTAAGAAACCTGTACTCAAGTCAAGAAACAACAGTTAGAACTGGACATAAAACAGTGGACTTTTCAAAACTGGGAAAGAAGTATGACAAGGCTGTCTATTGTCACCCTGCTTATTTAACTTCTATGCAGAGTACATCATGGGAAATGCTGGGCTGGATGAAGCACAAGCTGGAATCAAGATTGCCAGGAGAAACATCAATAACCTCAGATATGCAGATGACACCACCCTTATGGCAGAAAGTGAAGAGGAACCAAAGAGCCTCTTGATGAAGGTGAAAGAGCAGAGTGAAAAAGTTGGCTTAAAACTCAACATTCAAAAAACAAAGATCATAACATCACTTCATGGCAAATAAATGGGGAACAATGGAAACAGTGACAAACTTTATTTGGAGGGGACTCCAAAATCACTGCAGATGGTGCCTGAAGCCATGAAATTAAAAGACGCTTGCTCCTTGGAAGAAAAGCTATGACAAACCTAGATAGCATAGCAAAAAACAGAGACATTACTTTGCAACAAAATTCCATCTTGTCAAAGCTATGGCTTTTCCAGTAGTAATGTATGGATGTGAGAGTTGGACCATAAAGAAGGCTGAGTGTGGAAGAGTCGATGCTTTTGAACGGTGGTGTTGAAGAAGACTGTGGGGGAGTCACTCTAAAGGAAATCAACCCAGAATATTCATTGGAAAGACTGATGCTGAAGCTCCTATGCTTTGGCCACCTGATGCCAAGAGCTGACCCATTTGAAAAGACCCTGATGTTTGGAAAGATTGAAGTCAGGAGGAGAAGGGCATGGCAGAGGACAAGATGGTTGGATGGCATCACTGACACAATGGAAGTAAGTTTGAGCAAGCTCCAGGAGATGGTGAAGGACAAGGAAGCCTGAAGTCCTGCGGTGCATGGTTTCGCAAAAAGTTGGACACAACCAAGAGACTGAACAAGAACAATACACAGTCAAAAGTTTTAGCAGAGTCAGTGAAGCAGAAGCAGATGAATTTTGTAGAATTCCCTTGCTTTTTCTATCATCCAAAAAATCCTTTAAGCTAGGCTTCAGCGTACATGAACCAAGAACTTCCAGATGAACAAGCTGGATGTAGAAAAGGCAGAGGAACCAGAGATCAAATTGCCAACATATGCTGGATCATAGAAAAATATGAATAAAATGCAAAATTTCTGTTTCAAACATAAATCCCAAATAAGTGAAGCAGAAAAGGTAAATTGATGAAAAATTTTTTAAAAATTGTCTCCTTAGGAATTAAATGCTAATCATTTCCTTTTAGATCAAAAATTAATTATTTGGGTAGAGTTGCCCTATGTGAACATCTGTGATATTGTTCTGTGTAGCTAGCAACAGAATAGTATATTTCAATCTGTTTTCAGTTCAGTTCAGTCGCTCAGTCGTGTCCGACTCTTTGTGACCCCATGAATCACAGCACGCCAGGCCTCCCTGTCCATCACCAACTCCCGGAGTTCACTCAAACTCATGGCCATCGAGTTGGTGATGCCATCCAGCCATCTCATTCTCTGCCGTCCCCTTCTCCTTTTGCCCCCAATCCTTCCCAGCATCAGAGTCTTTTCCAGTGAGTCAACTCATCGCATGAGGTGGCCAAAGTATTGGAGTTTCAATTTTAGCATCAGTCCTTCCAGTGAACACCCAGGATTGATTTCCCCCATGCATCATTTAAAACAAAATTATCATATTTCCAGTAAAGAAATCACATTAGAGGAAAAGTTTTCTTTTCGGTAGGAGATCTATAAAACAAAATTGCTGCAATGAAATGATCAATGAAAATTCATTATGTGGAGAGATAAAATGTTCATATCTATAGATTAAGAATCACTTGAATTAAAAATATACTGACAAAGTGACATCAGGAAGATGGTGTCCTAGCCCTTGTTCTCCCATAGACACACTGATTTAAAAATTATAAATGCAGTAAAAATTTTAATGAGGTTTTCAGAATCCAGTTACGTGTTGCAGTATCATAGATGAGTACACAGCTAAGAACAGCCATATTAAAATTTTAAAAAGTGAAATTTTTTTTCCTGTATTAGCAACTCCCCCAACCTGTCACAACTCAGTGCTAGAAGAGAATGGCCAAGGTGGTGACTACTCCATTGCACGAAAGCGAAGGATGAAGCATGCATCCAATGAACTGACTTTTCAGGGGCTTCTTTAGGAAATGGTTTCTGTCTTAACTAACTTGGGGTGCTCTCAGAACTAGAATAGTATGGATGTCTGGGACCACTGAGAATAAAGGAAAGTGAAGATAGTGGTTTGCTATGGCCAGCATGGCTTGGCACAATCTAGAGAAAGTGAACCAGTTCAGGATTTTTCTTGAAGAGGATGGGAGAGGAGTGGAGCTTTCTTCTGGTGCTCTGGCTTTTTTCAGGGCTACCCAAGGGGATGGTATCTGTCTCATCTGATTCAGGGTATTAAGGGGAAACTTGCTGCAGACAGACAACAAAGGGAACAAGAGGTTACCTGAAATGAATTTGGCAAGCTTCACTAATTGTGAAATTCTACACTCAAGGCCAGAGAAGTTACATCTTCATTTTCAAAAGAAAAAGATTTCAGAGGCCCCCAGAATCCCTAGCCAAGATACCTGGGTAGAGTTTTGCCTTATATAAATACTGGGCCACAATAATGTGAAGCAATTATGATCCAATTAAAAATTAATTAATTAAATTTAAATAATTAAAAATAAGCAGAATCAGCTGTGAACTACCCATAAAAAAAAAGGCTGGGAGGGTTGGCAATTTTTTCAAAATCCTGGATCCCAACACAAAGTCACAAAACACAAAAAGGAGCAGGAAACATGGCTCAAAAGTAGAAAATAAATCTCTGGAAACTGACCCCAAAGTAATGGAGATATTACTTATATGAACAAAGAATTTTTAAAAGTGTGGTAAAGATGATTCATCAGTTCAAGAGGATGATTCATGAACAAAATGAGAATGTCAACAAAGAGACCAAACATGAAAAAGAATCAAAAAAGAACTTCCCTGGTAGTCCAATGGTTAAGAATCCACTTTCCCATGCAGGAGAAGTGGGTTCCATTCTTATTTAGGAAACTAAGATCCCACATGCCTCAGAGTAACTAAGCCCACACTAATATTATTAAAGCAGAAGATCAAAAGGGAAAAAATATGAAAAAGAATGACAAAATCCTAAGGAACTTACAGAGCACCAATAATTATATCAATATGCATATTATGGGGAAGAGAGATAGAAAGGGACAGAAAGCTTATTTGAAGAAATTAATGGCAAAAAACTTTCCATATCAGGGGAAAACTGACACTCAGATCCTAGAAGGCCAACACACTCTAACTAGGATGAACAAAAGAATCCACATTGAAATGCATTATAATCAAATTGTCAAAAGTCAAAGATAAAGAGAGAAGTGTCATAGCAGCAAGGAAATAGTGATTTGTCTCCTACAACAGAAACATCATACAACTAACAACAGATTTCTAAGCAGAGATGTTGCAGGCCCAGAAATGAGTGGGATGATAAAGAAAAAAGAAAAAAAAAAAATTGTCAACCATGAATACTGTTAACATATCTGGCAAAACAATTCTCCAATAAAGGACAAATAAAAGCTGAAGGTGTTCATCACCACTAGACATGTCTTACAAGAAATGCTAAAACGTGTCATTAAAGTAAAACTAAAACCCAAAAAAGATGTCCTTTTCATTATAGGGGACTGGAATGCAAAAGAAGGAAGTCAAGAAACACCTGGAGTAAGAGGCAAATCTGGCCTTGGAGCACGGAATGAAGCAGGGCAAAGGCTAATAGAGTTTTGTCAAGAGAACGCACTGGTCATAGCAAACACCCTCTTCCAACAACACAAGAGAAGACTCTACACGTGGACATCACCAGATGGTCAACACCGAAATCAGATTGATTATATTCTTTGCAGTCAAAGATGGAGAAGCTGTATACAGTTAGCAAAAACAAGAGTAGGAGCTGACTGTGGCTCAGATCATGAACTCCTTATTGCCAAATTCAGACTGAAATTGAAGAAAGTAGGGAAAACCACTAGACCATTCAGATATGACCTAAATCAAATCCCTTATGATTATACAGTGGAAGTGAGAAATAGATTTAAGGGACTAGATCTGATAGATAGAGTGCCTGATGAACTCTGGATGGAGGTTCGTGACATTGTACAGGAGACAGGGACCAAGACCATCCCCATGGAAAAGAAATGCAAAAAAGCAAAATGGCTGTCTGAGGAGGCCTTACAAATAGCTGTGAAAAGAAGAGAGGAGAAAAGCAAAGGAGAAAAGGAAAGATATAAGCATCTGAATGCAGAGTTCCAAAGAATAGCAAGGAGAGATAAGAAAGCCTTCCTCAGTGATCAATGCAAAGAAATAGAGGAAAACAACAGAATGGGAAAAACAAGAGATCTCTTCAAGAAAATTAGAGATTCCAAGGGAACATTTCATGCAAAGATGGGCTCGATAAAGGACAGAAATGGTATGGACCTAACAGAAGCAGAAGATATTAAGAAGAGGTGGCAAGAATACACAGAAGAACTGTACAAAAAAGATCTTCATGAGCAAGGTAGTCACGATAACGTGATCACTGACCTAGAGCCAGACATCTTGGAATGTGAAGTCAAGTGGGCCTTAGAAAGCATCACTACGAACAAAGCTAGTGGTGGTGATGGAATTCCAGTTGAGCTATTTCAAATCTTGAAAGATGATGTTGTGAAAGTGCTGCACTCAATATGCCAGCAAATTTGGAAAACTCAGCAGTGGCCACAGGACTGGAAAAGGTCAGTCTTCATTCCAATCCCAAAGAAAGGCAATGCCAAAGAATGCTCAAACTACTGCACAGTTGCACTCATCTCACACGCTAGTAAAGTCATGCTCAAAACTCTCCAGATCAAATTGCCAACATCCGCTGGATCATCAAAAAAGCAAGAGAGTTCCAGAAAAACATCTATTTCTGCTTCATTGACTATGCCAAAGCCTTTGACTGTGTGGATCACAATAAACTGTGGAACATTCTGAAAGAGATGGGAATACCAGACCACCTGACCTGCCTCTTGAGAAACCTGTATACAGGTCAGAAAGCAACAGTTAGAACTGGACATGGAACAACCGACTGGTTCCAAATAGGAAAAGGAGTACGTCAAGGCTGTATCTTGTCACCTTGCTTATTTAACTTATATGCAGAGTACATCATGAGGAACACTGGGCTGGAAGAAGCACAAGCTGGAATCAAGATTGCTGGGAGAAATATCAATAATCTCAGATATGCAGATGACACTACCCTTATGGCAGAAAATGAAGAGGAACTCAAAAGCCTCTTGATGAAAGTGAAAGGGGAGAGTGAAAAGGTTGACTTGAAGCTCAACATTCAGAAAACAAAGATCATGGCATCTGGTCCCATCACTTCATGGGAAATAGATGGGAAAACAGTGGAGACGGTGTCAGACTTTATTTTTTGGGGCTCAAAATCACTGCAGATGCTGATTGCAGCCATGAAATTAAAAGACACTTACTCCTTGGAAGGAAAGTTATGACCAACCTTGATAATATATTAAAAAGCAGAGACATTACTTTGCCAACCAAGGTCCGTCTAGTCAAGTCTATGGTTTTTCCCGTGGTCATGTATGGATGTGAGAGTTGGACTGTGAAGAAAGCTGATCGCCAAAGAGTTGATGCTTTTGAACTGTGGTGTTGGAGAAGACTCTTGAGAGTCCCTTGTACCACAAGGAGATCCAACCAGTCCATTCTAAGGGAGATCGATCCTGGGTGTTCATTGGAAGGACTTATGCTAAAGCTGAGACTGCAATACTTTGGCCACCTCATGCGACGAGTTGACTCACTGGAAAAGACTGTGATGCTGGGAAAGGTTGGGGGCGGGAGGAGAAGGGGACGACCGAGAATGAGATGGCTGGATGGCATCACCAACTCTGTGGACTTGAGTTTGAGTGAACTCCGGGAGTTGGTGATGGACAGGAAGGCCTGGCATGCTGTGATTCATGGGGTCGCGGAGAGTCGGACACGACTGGAGCGACTGAACTGAACTGAACTGAACTGAACTGAAAGTTGAAACAATAGGGCACTGAATAGTAACACAAAAGCACAAAAGTATAAAGTTTGCAGATATAGGTAAATATATAGATGAATCCAGAATACCACAGTAATGTAGAGGTGGTGCATAAACCACCATTACCTCTAGTATAGAAATTCAAAGATAAACTGACAAATCTTTACCTAGATTATCTAAAAAAGAGAGTGAAAGCAGGGACTTCCCTGGTAGTCCAGTGGTTCCAGATTCTGCGCTTCCAATACAGGGGGCATGTGTTTGATCCCTGGTCAGGGAACAAAGATCCCACATACCACGCAGCCAAAACACAACAAATAAATAAATGGATGAAAAGATGTACAAGAAAGTCTCACTCCAAATAACAAGTGCTATTTATTTAAAAATTTTTAATTAAAAAAGAGAAAATTCAAATGAAAAACAATCAGAAGTGAAGATGAGACATTACAACTGATACCACAGGAATACAAAAAAAGTTGAAGCAACTACTGTGACATCAACAAATTGTATAGCATAGAAGAAATGGATAGACAAGCTATTAGGACTGAATCATGAAGAAACAGAAAATCTCACAAACCAAAAACGATAAGGTTGTCAAATCAGTAATCAAAACCCAACAACGAAAAAAGCCTAGAACCAGATGACTTCACTGATGAATTCCACAGACATTTAAGGATTAGAAACATTGCCAATCTTTCTCAAACTCTTTTGAACATATTAAATTTATCAATGCAATATACCACATTATTAAAATGAAAAGCAAAAATCAACACAATAGATGTAGAAAAAGCATTTGACAAAATTAGAAATTCTTTCTTGATAAAAACACTTCTATATTACTCAGCATAATAGTGTGATATATGACAAACCCACAGTTAACATCATACTTAGAGGTGACAGTTTGAAAGCTTTTCCTCTAGGATCAGGAAAAATATAAGATTGCCCCCTCTTACAACTGCTATTCAACATAGTATTGAGGGTCCAGTCTACAACTATCTCTCAGTAAAAAGAAAATGTGTCCAAAGGAAAGTTCAGTTCAGTCGCTCAGTCATGTCCGACCCGACTCTTTGCGACCCCATGAATAAAAGCATGCCAGGCCTCTCTGTCCATCACCAGCTCCCGGAGTTCACTCAAACTCACGTCCATCGAGTCGGTTATGCCATCCAGTCATCTCATTCTCTGTCGTCCCCTTCTTCTCCTGCCCCCAATCCCTCCCAGCATCAGAGTCTTTTCCAGTGAGTCAACTCTTCGCATGAGGTGGCCAGGGTATTAAGGAATAAGTAAAAACTGTCTGCTTTCACATCTTACGATCTTATGTATGGAAAGCCCTAAAGACCCTACTAAAAACCTAGAACCAGTGAATTCAGTAAAGTTGTAGGATATAAAGTCAACATAAAAAATGAGACATTACAATTGAAAGTGATCTATGACAACTCCACAGCTAACATTGTACTCAAAGGTGACAGATCAAAAGATGACAGATCAAAAGATTTTTCTCTAGGATCAGGAACAATAAGAATGCCCACTCTTACCACTCCTATTCACTATAGTACTGGAATCCTAGCCCCAGCAGCCTCTCAGTGGCAACCCACTCCAGTATTCTTGCTTGGAAAAAACATGGACAGAAAAGACTGATGGGCTACAGACCCTAGGGTTGTAGAGTTAGACACGACTGAGCACTCATGCACACACAAAGGAAAAGGAAGAAGCAAAAAAGTCTGTTTACACATGCTATGATCTTATATATGGAAAACCCTAAAGACCCTACTAAAAACTGTTAGAACTAATCAGTGAATTCAGTAAAGTTGCAGGATATGAAGTCAACATAAAAAATGATTTGCATTTCTGTACATTAAAAACAAACTCTTTGAAAAAGAAATAAAGAAAACAATCCCATTTTTCTCATAATAAAATGATGAAATGCTTAGGAATAAAGTTAACCAGTGAAATGAAAGTGTTGTATACTGATCTCTTAAAGACGCTGATGAAAATAATTAATAAGGCATGAATAAATGAAAAGCTATTTAGTGTCCATGAATCAGAAGTATTAATACTATTATTATGTCCATAATATCCAAAGCAGTCTGTAGAGTCATTGTAATTCTATCAAATTCTATCAAATTCTAATGGCATCTCTTACAGAAATACAAAAAATAATTCTAAAAATCCACATGTATTTATAAAAAGACCCCAAATACCCAAAGAAGTCCCAAGAAGAATGAAAAATGCTAAACACATTAAAATTTCTGATTTCAAATCATATTACAAAGCTAAGATATCAAAAGAATATTGTACTGGCATAAAAACAAACACATAAACCAATGCAACAGAATTCAGAGCCCAGCAATAAACCCATACATATAATATCAACTAATATTTGACAAGGGAGCCAATAATACTTAATGGAGAAGGATAGTCTCTTCAATAAATAGTGTTAGGAAAATTACAAATTCACATGCAAAAGAATGAAACAGGACCCCTATCTTTACCACTCACAAAAGTTAACTTTAAGTGGATTAAAGACTTCAGTGGAAGACCTGAAAGCATAAAACTACTAGAATAAAACTTAGAGAAAACACTCCTTGAGAATGGTTTTGGCAATGTGATTTTTTTAATGTAACACCAAAAGCACAGCAATGAAATCAAAAGTAAACTAATGGGACTACATCAAAGTAAAAAGCTTTTCTGCACAGCAAAACAAGTATGAAAGGAAACCTACAAAGTATGAGAAAATATTTCCAAACCATATTTCTTATAAAGGGTTAATATCCAAAATATGTAGAGAACTCATACAATGCAATAAAAAGTAAAGCAACCTGGGTAAAAGTGGGCAGAGGAACTGAACTGACATTTCTCCCAAAAGACATGCAAATGGCCAACAAGTGCATAAAATGTTCTCAACATTACCATTTGCCAGGAAAATGGAGATCAAAATCACAAAGCACACATTAGAATGACTGCCATCAAAAGTCAAGAAATAACAAGGGTTGACTGGGATGTGGACAAAAGGGAACACTTAAACACTATTGGTGTGAATGTAAACTTCTACAGTCACTATGTAAAACAGTGTGGAAACTCCTCTATATATTAAAAATAGAACTACCATATGATCCAGCATTGCTACTTCTGAATGAAATGAAAACAGAATATCATAGAGGTTTCTGTACTTCATGTTTATTGCAGCATTTTTCACAATATCTAAGATATGGAGACAAACTAAGTCTCCATCAACTGTTGAATTGATAAAGAAAAAATAAACATACACGCAGAGAGTTGACCCTTGAACAACATGTGGATGGAGCACTGACCTCTATCCCACCTGGCCACAGTTGAAAGTCCATGCATAACTTTACAGTTGGCCTTCCACATCTGCAGTTACATGGTCCAGGATCCAACCAAGCATGAATCATGTGGTACTGTAGCAAGTACTTACTGGAAAATATCCACATATCAGTGGACCAATGAGTTCAAACCCATGTTGTTCAAGTGTCTACTGTATATACATCACTTTAAGTTCAGCACTTGACTGATATACACATACACACACACAATGGAATACTATTCAGCCATGAGAGGAAGTAAATCCTTGTATTTGTTACCACTGAATGGGTAGTGAGCATATTATGCTTAGTGAAATAAGACAGACAAGACAAATACTATATGAAATCACTTATATGTGGAATCTGAAAAAAAAAACAAAAAACAACTAACACATAGAAACAGAGTAGAAGGATGGTTTCTAGGGGCAAGAGGTTGGGGAAATAAGGAGATGCTGCTAATGATGGGACTTGATGGAGGTGCTAGACAAGCTATGGTAGTAATCTATTGCAATATATGAGTATATAAAATCAACATATTGTATACTTTAAACTTACACAGTATCAATTATATTTCAATGAAGCTGGGGGAAAATATTGAGTGTAGACCACATCCATTCAGGAAGTTGATTTTTTAAAAACCTGGATATGTAGGTGTAGTTACAGCAACCACGTAGGGAAAATGTATGGTTCTGTAGAAAATTATGCACTATCTATATAGTTCACCCTTCTGTATTATGGGAGATATTTTGCAACTTTTTCATTTTTCAACAATAGACAGCAACACAAAATAATTCTTGTCTCTAGACATACAAACTCTGTTCTGTAGAGATTCAGTTGACTTTCCTAGCTAGTTTTGCCTTCATTTGCACATTCATATCAACATTTTTTCACTCTAAATAAATTTGTATTTTTCCACCCTTGTCCTATAACATGGTTGGAATACTCTGTTACTACTTGTTGTAACTTATTTTCTCATTAATGAGTTATATAATATTTTTAACTTGTGTTCATTTAAAAAAAGTAAAGAAGATTGGTCAATAGGTATCTGAAACAATGCTAACATCACTAATCATTAAGTTTTGTGCTGGTCTCAGCTTATCAATAACCAATGGTGTGGTTGGACCAGCTCTTGTGTTCATATTTTGACTGTGGAGGCTCTTCAAAAATCAGAAATATTAAATACATTTACTATATTACCCAGAAGTCCCATTTATGAAGAACTGAACTGATTTGGGATCTCAAATAGATATAGCCATGGGGTGGAAAGAACCTAAATATCCCTCAATAATTAGCAAAAGGGCAAATATGTAAATACACACACTGGAGTACTATTCAGTCATAAACATGAAAGAAATCTTGTCACATACTACAATATGGATGACCCATGAGCATATTTTGCTAAGTAGAAAAGTCAGAAGCATATTTTGCTAAGTAGAAAAGTCAGAAAGGACCAATGTTGCTATTCCACTTAGATGAAGTAGCCAAAGAAGTCAAACTCACAGAAGTAGAAAGTAGATTGCTGGTTAGCAGGGCCTTGGGGAAAGGAAATGGAGAGTTCAATGGGTAGAGAGTATCAGTCATGAAGGATGAAAGTTCTAGAGGCCTACTGTATGATTATAGTTAATAATACTGTCCTGCAAAAAATAATATGTTAAGAGGATAGATCTTATGCTATATGTTGTTTACTATAAAAATATTTTTAAGTGTTGCAAAGAAATGGTAGGGCATGGAACAAAAGGAACATGTGTACTTATTGGTTCCTATGGCAAGTTCCTTTATATTCTAGACTTGTAAGGTTAAAATTAAGTTTATTTTACTTTATAGGTAGAGGGTGATTTTGAAAACTTTGGGAAATTTCTTCATCTATATGTGATTCACATGAAATCTGATTTTCAGTCTTTAATTCTGAAGAAAAAAAATTAAAACAGCGGAATTTGTAATACAAGCTGAAAAATCAGTCATTATGACAAATATTTTGTGCCTGGTAGTGGGAAGTAAATAATTACCATAAATTTGTTATCAAAATCCAATGATGGAGCAAAGTTTGGTTAACTGAAAACAGAGTCAAATTCTAGTTAGAGAAGACAGGGTAAACAGGTATTGATTAGGTTGAAATCTAGTTTAAAAAATTTTCATATTAATCACTTGGTTTGGTGTGTTGTGCTGAATATGTGTAGCATATATTTTTTCACAATATAAGTATAGTGAGTATTGAGTAACAAGAAATAATTGGTACTGATGTCTTTAAATAGTGCTGCCTTTACAGAGAGGGCTTCCCAGGTGGAGCTAGTGGTAAAGAGCCTTCCGGCCAATGCAGGAGACTTAAGAGGGAGACACAGGTCTGATCCCTGGGTTAGGAAGATCCTCTGGAGGAGGGGACAGCAACAGACTCCAGTATTCTTGCAAGGAGAATCCTATGGATAGAGGAGCATAGTGGGCTACAGTCCATAAGGTCACAAAGTGTCAGATATGACCAAAGGGACTTAGCATGCACTCATGCCTTTATAGAGAACTCATGATTGAGAACTGCACTGAGATAGATATTCCTAATGGACTGAAATCATAGATGATATAACTATTGGCCAGAACATCAGGCCTGGGTCCTGGAATAACTGTCAGATGTGTCTGTGAGACTGAATATAAGAATATAGTTCAATTAAGTAAACGCATATGACACTGTTTCATGCTCCATAAAGGCATGAGGAGGTCATTCCCACCCTGTCTACTTAAGTATTCCCTGGTGAAATGCTCTAAAACAGACAACCACATTTATGATACAGGAAAATCACTGCTTTCTCTTTCATGAAATGATTCAAAACTATTCTTAGTGATTTCTGATATTAAAACAGAGCTCAGAAGACCGTACGAATAAATGACCTTTTGTAACCACACAGTATGTGTAATCCTAGACGTCCACACGCAGCAAGCATAGATACACAAAAGCCCACTTGGTTCTCTGCTTCAAGCCTCCTTTCCTCCACATGAGGGCTGACAGTCATGACCCATAGGAAAGATGTGGCCCGTCCTGAAATGCTTCCAAGGGGCATCATTGGAGAGAGAGACTATTAAGGATAGAGCTATTACAGAGCATAGAACTGCTCACCATTGGTTTTTCTCAACTCCTCCACCAGGCAGCGGGCTTCCTCTTGAACTCGGTCCTCAATGCTCCTCTTCCCCATCCCAAAATTTCTCAGGGTCATGAGGGAGAAGCGCCGCATCTCTTTCCATGTCTTCCCATTGCTGAAAAGGATTCCTGCCAGGAAGGGAAACAGAAACTAGAAGGGAGGTCCTAGGGAAGGAGAAGTAAGCTGACACTTGGCAGCCTCCCATATGGACCAAGTTCTGCTGGAGAGCTCTTCAAATTCCTGTTTGCATCCTGCCCACTCCCATTGCCAATGCTTAACACATACCATTTATTATATTAGCTTTTTCAGCCAATGGAAATGCGCCTCTTCCAGAAAACTCCTCTGCCTTATCAATCAGGGCTTCTTTCACTGCTTCATATCCATGCAAGACCACGACGGGCTTCATGCCAAAATACACAGTGAACACAGGGCCGTAGACTTTTGAGAGCTGTGAAGGGAGGTGCACATAATAGCAAAATAAGTCAATATTTGAAACTATATTGTGCCTGAGGCAGAATGTATTATCATCCTACTATTATGCTTTCATTCTGCCACATACAGCCTAAATATTTCTGAATTTAATACATAAGTATGATGGTAATTGTTACTGCTTCCATTTCTGTCTGTTATGCTAGACAATGGCTCAAGTAACTGGTACCCAGATTACAATTAATTCTCATATCAGCACCTTCAGCAGGTTTATTTGCTCGGCATATAAATAAGGAGTTCAGTTCAGTCGCTCAGTTGTATCTGACTCTCCGCGACCCCATGAATCACAGCACGCCAGGCCTCCCTGTCCATCATCAACTCCTGGAGTTCACTCAAACTCATGTCCACAGAGTCGGTGATGCCATCAGGCCATCTCATTCTCTGTCGTCCCCTTCTCCTCCTCCCCCCAACCTTTCCTAGCATCAGAGTCTTTTCCAGTGAGTCAACTCGTCGCATGAGGTGGCCAAAATATTGCAGCTTCAGCTTTAGAATCAGTCCTTCAGTGATCAATGCAAAGAAATAGAGGAAAACAGCAGAATAGGAAAAACAAGAGATCTCTTCAAGAAAATTAGAGATTCCAAGGGAACATTTCATGCAAAGATGGGCTCGATAACGGACAGAAATGGTATGGACCTAATAGAAGCAGAAGATATTAAGAAGAGGTGGCAAGAATACACAGAAGAACTGTACAAAAAAGATCTTCATGACCAAGATAGTCACGATAACGTGATCACTGACCTAGAGCCAGACATCTTGGAATGTGAAGTCAAGTGTGCCTTAGAAAGCATCACTACGAACAAAGCTAGTGGAGGTGATGGAATTCCAGTTGAGCTATTTCAAATAAAGAGTACATCATGAGAAATGCCAGGCTGGATGAAGCACAAGCTTGAATCAAGATTGTCAGGAGAAACATCAATAACCTCAGATATGCAATGACACCACCTTTATGGCAGAAAGCAAAGAGGAACTAAAGAGCCTCTTGATGAAAGTGAAAGAGGAGAGTGAAAAAGCTGGCTTAAAATTCAACATTCATGGCATCCAGTTCCATCACTTCCTGGCAAATAGATGGGGAAACAATGACAGATTTTATTTTCTTGGGCTCCAAAATCACTGCAGATGGTGACTGCAGCAATGAAATTAACAGATGCTTACTCCTTGGAAGAAAGGCTATGACCAACCTAGACAGCATATTAAAAAGCAGAGACATTACTCTGATGACATAAGTCTGTCTAGTCAAAGCTATTGGTTTTCCAGTAGTTATGTATGGATGTGAGAGTTGGACCACAAAGAAGGCTGACAGCTAAAGAATTGATGCTTTTGAACTGTAGTGTTGGAGAAGACTCTTCAGAGTCCCTTGGACTGCAAAGAGACCAAATCAGTCAATCCTAAATGAAATCAACCCTGAATATTCATTGGAAGGACTGATACTGAAGCTGAAGCTCCAATGCTTTGGCCACCTGATGTGAAGAGGTGACTCATTTGAAAAGATCCTGATGCTGGGAAAGATTGAAGGCAGGGGAGAAGGGGATGGCAGAGGACAAGATGGTTGGATGGCATCACTGACTCAATGGACATATGTGAGTTTGAACAATCCCCGGCAGATGGTGATTGCCTTGCATGCTGCAGTCCACGGAATCGCAAAGAGTCGTACATGACTGAGCAACTGAACACCAACAACAAAATATAAGGAAACAGGTTGGGGAATTCCATTTCCTTTCCAGCGTCCCATGGCTACTACATAGAAGATTTAAATTTGAAACCCTTATTCACCTTCTGATCCTTAAGAAGCAATGCATCAATCCCTGAGGCCCACCTTTAAACCATCACCTAGCTGACTGCTTCAGAACCAAGTGTAGGGTTCTTCCAATGGGAATTCATATCCCCTAGCCCTATGATGAATACTAGAATTCCATATTTTAAAAAATGAATTCAGATAACTCTAATGCCCAGCTTAGTTTGAGATCCACTGGTGTCACTAATACAGAAGGGGAGGAAGCATCGTAGAGGCAGTGCCAGGACATGCATGTGTCATGGAGGAACAATATCTTCCATCCTGCAGTATTTACAGGGTACAGACAGGAGCTTCCTGAAGAATCCAAATGAGTGCTTCTGCCGCCAGTGGGACCCTGACTGGTGAGTTCTTTCTCTCATTCACTCATGCTTGTACTGAACGCAGAGGTATTTCTTTAATACCAAGCACAATGTACTTCTTGAGAAAAGTTATATTTTCATGGCCATCTGAACAAAACACACAGCTTATATAGTAAAAGACTTTTGCAAGGAAATCTCTAATCACAAAACACTTATCATTTACTTTCAGTCCCAAATCACAGCAAATGGCTGTGAAACAAAGGGAAGTAACACTTGCAGCTTTTGCCACTTTATTATTTTGATTCTATTACATGTGCATGTGCAAAGACAAATATTCCTCTGCTCACAAAACACATTACTTCGTTTCTCTACTTATGACAATGACAGGCCAGAAAAGACAACAGAAATACCAGAATTTACAGGGAGTAATTTGCTGATCTGTTTTAACAATGTGCCCAGGACTTCCCTGGTGGTCCAGTGGTTAAGAGTTCACTTGCTGATGAAAGTTCAATCCCTGGTGTAGGAAGATTCCTTATGCCAAAGGGCAACTAAGCCTGTTTTCCACAACTCCTGAGTCCATGTGCCCTAGAACCCATGCTTTACAACAAGAGAAGCCACCACAATGAGAAGTCTGTACAGCGCAAATAGAGAATAGCTCCAATCTGCCACAACTCAAGAAAGCTTGTGCACAGCAAGGAAGACCCAGTGCACTCAAAAATAAATAAATACCAACTGAAAAGTAAAATAAAAAAAATAATGTGGCCAGAGAAATATAAACTATTTTTAAAATTGAACTTAATTTACTTACCCTTTTCAAGCCACTGGAGGAGAATAAAATCTACTTACATTGGTTAAAGATTTGCTGATGTTCTTAACATCTAACTGTAGGATGTTTCCAAGAATTGGGAGAGGAGTGGGGCCTGGTGGGAGCTTCCCTTTCCCAGAGCTCTGTTTCCAGAGTGAGAGGAGAAGCAGACAGGAGAGACAGAGCACCAGGACCACAGCCAGATCCATTGATGCCTTCTCTTCTTACTCAGACGACTGTGAGCTTGAAATCTAAGTCCCTGATGATTCAACACGAGTCTCTCTGAGGATTAAATATATGAATCAATCACATCCACTTTATACTCTATTCTGAGTGGACTTTGGCCACTGATAAAGGTGAAATCAAAGTGTCCTTTAGTCTTGTTTTCCCTCTGTACTGTAATGACTTTGGAGATTGTCATTTACTTGTACTGGGCTGGGATACACGTTTGATAATTAAAAAAAAATTTTTTTCCACCGTGCAGTTAGGATTGAGAACCACTGAAATAAATAATCTGATGCCAAAAAACAGCTCAAAATTCTGGATTCAAGTCAATGATCAGTTGTAAATTTATGACTTTGAAGATAATCAGTATATTCTATGCCATTTTAATTTATTTATTTATTACCAAATTAAACAAGTTTATTGGAGTATACTTGATTTACAAATGTTAGTTTCAAGTATACAGCAAAGTGAATAGGTTATACATATACATTTATCCACTCTTTTTATCCTTTAGATTATTTTCCCATATAGGCAATTATAGAATATTGAGTAGACCTGTGCTATACAGTAAGTCCTAGTTAGTTATCTATTTTTTTATTTTTAAATGTTTTAATCCTTTAAATTATGAAAGTATGATACCACATTTACAGGCGACTCGGAAAATATAGAACAAATTTGCATATAGGTTCCGCTGTGTATTGTAATTATTTAAGTAGATAAATTACAGTTTTTAGTTGGAGTTTCAATATCAAATTCTCAAAAATTAATAGAATGAATAGAAAGAAAAGTACAAGTATACAGTAGATCTGAAAAGCACTATGAACCAATTCAACATAGATTTATACAATTTTCACACAATAGCAGGATACATATTCTATTCAAGTTCCCATATACTATAAACCAGGAGACAGTGGAACATATCCAGGGACATAAAACAAGGTGCAAAAATTTCATGATCTAACGCTGGGCTGGAAGAAGCACCAGCTGGAATCAAGATTGCTGGGAGAAATATCAATAACCTCAGATATGCAGATGACACCACCCTTATGGCAGAAAGTGAAGAGGAACTCAAAAGCCTCTTGATGAAAGTGAAAGAGGAGAGTGAAGAGTTTGGCTTGAAGCTCAACATTCAGAAAACGAAGATCATGGCATCTGGTCCCATCACTTCATGGAAAATAGATGGGGAAACAGTGGAAACAGTGTCAGACTTTATTTTTTGAGCTCCAAAATCACTACAGATGGTGATTGCAGCCATGAAATTAAAAGATGCTTATTCCTTGGAAGGAAAGTTATGACCGACCAAGATAGCATATTAAAAAGCAGAGACATTACTTTGCCAACAAAGGTCTGTCTAGTCAAGGCTATGGTTTTTCCCGTGGTCATGTATGGATGTGAGAGTTGGACTGTGAAGAAAGTTGAGTGCCAAAGAATTGATGCTTTTGAACTGTGGTGCTGGAGAAGACTCTTGAGAGTCCCTTGGACTTCAAGGAGATCCAACCAGTCCATTCTAAAGGAGATCAACCCTGGGTGTTCATTGGAAGGACTGATGCTAAAGCTGAAACTCCAATACTTTGGCCACCTCATGAGACGAGTTGACTCACTGGAAAAGAGTCTGATGCTGGGAAATGTTGGGGGTGGGAGGAGACTGGGACGACAGAGAATGAGGTGGCTGGATGGCATCACCGACTCGATGGACATGAGTTTGAGTGAACTCCGGGAGTTGGTGATGGACAGGGAGACCTGGCGTGCTGTGATTCATGGGGTTGCAAAGAGTTGGACATGACTGAGCGACTGAACTGAACTGAACTGAACTGAAAGATACTGAAATCATACAGAGTGTGTTCTTTTACCACTGTGGATTATGTCAGAAATCAATATCAAAAGATATTTTAAAATAGCCCACATATTATCAAGTGCAATGTGACATTTATCAAGACAGATCCTTGACTTAGCCATTGAAAACCTTAAAAAGGTTAAAAGAAAAAGCACAGAGGGTGATTGAAGAGAAGAAAGCATCTAAATGAGAAGTTAATATCAAGGATATTTTTAAAACTCCAGATATCTGGAAATTAAATATCCCCTTTTAAATGATGGATATATCTAAGAAGTCATAACAAGGAAAATCAGAAAATGTTTGTAATGGAATAAAAATGAAAAAAGCATTTATCAGAATTTGCTGCATGCAGCTGAAGCAGCTCAAGGCAACTAAATACAATGTGGAATCTTGAATAAGGCATGAAAACAAACAAGGGACACTAGCATAAAATTTTGTGAAAATTGAACAAAATCTGTGCTTTAGTTAATACTGTGCTGTGCTACATTGAGTTTTGCTGAGTTGCTCAGTCATGTCCGAGTTGCTTTTTGATTCCACAGACTGCAGCCTACCAGGTTCCTCTCTGTCCATGGGGATTCTCTAGGCAAGAATACTGGAGTGGGTTGCCATGCCCTTCTCCAGGGGATCTTCACAATCCAGGTGTCAAACCCAGGACTGCTGGCAGATTCTCTACTGTCTGAGCCATCAGGGAAGCACAAGAATACTGGAGTGGGTAGCCTATCTCCAGCAGATCTACTCAACCCAGGAAAGAACTGGGGTCTCCTGCACTGCAGGAGGAATCGTGCCAGCTGAGCTACCAGGGAAGCCAGTTAATACTGTACCACATGTTAATTTCCTGTTTTGTGTTGTTTTTACAACATAGTATCTCTTTACTATTTTTCAGAATTAGATTAGAAGTTTCAAGTTTCATTCAAAATTTTTTAAAAATCACTAAGATAATAAACTTTCTAGACTTTCAGCAGTAATACTTGATGCCAGAATAAATGGAATTATATCAAAGGTTTGAGAGAATATAAATTAGAATTCTGGCATTCTATTCATATGCAGTAAAACAAGTGGAACCAAAATGTCATACATTTTTTAGCTAAGCAAAAATTCATAAGTTTTCTAAAATATATATATTTTATTATACATATATTAATGAAAGTTTTTCTGCTACACTTGATAAAGGTTTGAGAAAGAACAGCAACAAAAAGAGACAGAGAAATTGGAAAACATAAATTAAATGAAATGGGAGCACTGAATATGAAAGAGAAAAAGTGAAACAAACTAGATAAAAATAAAATATTATCATATGATTCAGTTACTTTTAAACGTGGCTGCTCACTAGAATCACATCTGGAACTTTGGAGAAAACTTTGGAGAAAGAAATTTTTCAAAAAATTTGAACATAATTCTAATATGCATCTGGATTTGAAAAAGTGATTACAGGTTTTTCTATTAAATGGTAGTTTTAGTGATATAGAGTTCTATTATTTTCTGTTGACCAATCATGACACAATGGTATTAAATGAACACTAGTCATGTAATCACAATAATGAAAGATGTTTATCAGTTTTCACAATTAATAGCCAGACAAAAAATATATAATTGCAATTGCAAGCCATAATGGAAACATGATTAACCTAACAGTATAAAATAATTACATTTTGGAGGCTTAAGTAGAGTGATGCAGTAAGTGGAAATGCATACATGCATATATTTCATCTTTCATTCACCCAGTCAGTCTGTCTTTAGGCTGGTGCATTTAATCCATTTATATGTAAGGTTATTATCAATATATATGTTCCTATTACAATTTTAATTGTTTTGAGTTTATTCTTTGTAGGTTGGTCTCTTCCTTCTATTGTGTTTCCTGCCTAGAGAAGTTCCTTTTTCATTTGTTGTAAAGCTGGTTTGGTGGTGCTGAATTCTCTTTTAACTTTTGCCTTCATAAAATTTTCGATTTCTCCTTTAAATCTGAATGACAGTCTCGATGGGTAGAGTATTCTTGGTTATATCTTCTTCCTTCTCATCACTTCAAATATATTGTGCCATTCCCTTCTGGCTTGTAGAGATTCTGTTGAGAAATTAGCTGATAAACTTATGGAGTTCCCTTGTATGCTATTTGTCATTTTTTCCCTTGTTTTTTAAAAATTTTATCTTTGTCTTTAATTTTTGTCAGTTTGATTACTATGTGTCTTGGTGTGTTCATCCTTGGGTTTATCCTGCCTGGGACTCTCTGTGCTCCTAGACTTTGTTGAGTATTTCTTTTCCTATGCTAGGGAAGTTTTCAGCTATTATCTTTTCGAACGTTTTCTCAGTTCTGTTCTTTCTGTCTTCTCCTTCTTGTTCGTTGTTGAGTCACTCAGTCATGTCCAACTCTTTGCAACCTCACGGACTGTGGCACGTCAGGCTTCCATGTCCTTCACTATTTCCTGGAGTTTCCTCAAACTCATTTCCATTGAGTTGATAATGCCATCCAACCATCTCACTTTCTGTCTCCTCCTTCTCCTCCTGTCAGGAAGCATAACAGGAGGCTTCCTGTGTGCTGTTTTGGATCTGTCAGGAATTCTCTGTTCCTTATTAATTCCTGAATATTCAGGAATTAAGAGGAGAGGCAAGCCTCTCCCGGGGGCTGAGGAATCCAGGCATTTCCTTCATTAGTTTTTCTATATGGTCATAAGTACCCTCTTCCTTTTTATGAACCATATGGTAAAAGTGATTATTTACAACTCTCTCTCTCATTAATATGGATCGCCTATGTTTTGTAAGTCTGGACTTTTAATCTTTATCTTTGCTGAGAATAACCACAGTATAAATACCTACACAATGTTGAATAAAACACCTTTGCTCCATCAGAGCTCTGGTCCCCGTGTCTTGCTTTCTCTCTCTCTCTCTCCCTCTGTCTGTCTTTTTCAGGCTAATTCCTGGAGCGTAGAGGCTCTCTGTGTTCACTTTCCTGTCTGGGCTTCTAAGACCCTCTCGAGAAGGTGCTTTGTGCCTTCACCCCAACGAGAGGGTGTCTGAGGCCTTCGTGAACAGAGCAAGTCCCATGCCAGAGGTTTTATTGGCTTTCTGCATAAACCAAGGAAGATCAGCCGCTTTCTCTATCCTTTACTGTCTCATCGGTCAACTCCAGACTACCAGGTTCTGGCCCATTCAAGGACCAACATTCTCCTGCCTTCAATCTTTCTGAGCATCAGGATCTTTTCCAATGAGTCACTTCTTCGCATCAGGATGCCAAAGTATTGGAGATTCAGCTTCAGAATCAGTCCTTCCAATGAAGGACTCAGCTTCATCAGTAGGCTCTTTAGTTTCTCTTTATTTCTCTCATTAAGGTGGTATTATCTGCATATCTGAGGTTATTGGTATTTCTCCCTGCAGTCTTGATTCCAGCTTATGATTCATCCAGCCCAACATTTTGAACAATGCACTTTACATATAAGTTAAATAATCAGGATGACAGTCCAGTTCTAGTAGTGAAGTGAGTGACTACTAGTGAATGACTACTAGAACTGGACATGGAACAACAGACGGGTTCAAAATTGGGAAAGGGATATGACAAGGCTGTATACAGTTCTAACTGTTGCTTATTGATCTGCATAGAGGTTTCTCAGGAGGCAGGTAAGCTGCTCTAGTATTCCCATCTCTTTAAGAATTTTCCACAGTTAGTTGTGATCCATGTGGTCAAAGGGTTTAGTGTAGTCAATGAAGCAGAAGTAGATGTTTTTCTGGAATTCCCTTGCTTTTTCTATGATCCAGTGGGTGTTGGCAATTTGATCTCTGTTTTCTCTGCCTTTTCTAAATCCAGTGTGTACATCTGGAAGTTCTTTGTTCACATACTATTGAAGCTTAGCTTGGAGAATTTTGAACATTACTTGGCTAGCCTGTGAAATGAGTGCAATTGTGCAATAGTTTGAATATTCTTTGGCATTACCTTTCTTTGGGATTGGAATGAAAACTGACCTATTCCAGTCTCATGACCACTGTTGAACTTTCCAAATTAGCTGGTCTAATGAGTGTAGCACTTTTACAAGCTTCATCATTTAGGATTTGAAATAGCTCAACTGAAATTCCATCACCTCCACTAGCTTTTTTCATAGTAATGCTTCCTAAGGCCCACTTGACTTCACACTCCAGGATGTCTGGCTCTAGGTGAGTAGGCACACCATCATAGTTGTCTGGGTCATTAAGACATTTATTGTACAGTTCTTCTGTATGTTCTTGTCACTTCTTAACATCTTCTGCTTCTATTAGATCCATATCATTTCTATCCTTTACTGTGCCCATCTTTGCATGAAATGTTCCCTTGGTATCGCTAATTTTCTTGAAGAGATCTCTAGTCTTTCCCATCCTATTGTTTTCCTCTGTTTCTTTGCTTTATTCATTTAGGAAGGCTTTCTTATTTCTCCTTGCTCTTCTTTGAAACTCTTCACTCAGATGGTTATATCTCCTTTCTCCTTTGCCTTTCACTTCCCTTCTTTCCTCACCAATTGGTAAGGTGTCTTCAGACAACCATTTGCCTTGTTGCATTCCCCTCCCCCACCTTGGGAATGGTTTTGGTCACTGCCTCTTGTACAGTGTTGTGAACCTCTGTCCATAGTTCTTCAGGCACTCTATCAGATCTAATCCCTTGAATCTATTTGTCACTTCTACTGTATAATCATAAGAGATTTGATTTAGATCATATGTGAATGGTCTAGTGGTTTCCTTTACTTTTTCAGTGTACGTCTGAATTTTGCAATAAGGAGTTCATGATCTGAGACACAGTCAGCTCCCAGTCTTGTTTTTTGCTGACTGTATACAGTTTATCCATCTTTGGTTGTAAAGAATATCATCAATCTGATTTTGGTATTGACCATCTGGTGACATCCATGTGTAGAGTTTCATTGGAAGAGGGTGTTTGTTATGACCAGTGTGTTCTCTTGGCAAAACTCTGTTAACCTTTGCCTTGTTTCATTTTGTACTCCAAGACTAAACTTGCTTGTTACTCCATGTATCTCTTGACTTCCTACTTTTTCATTCCAGTTCCCTATGATGTAAAGGACATAATTTTTTGGTGTTAGTTTTGGAAGGTCTTGTAGGCCTTCACAGAACCATTCAAATTCATCTTCTTCAGCATTAGTGGTTGGGGCATAGACTTGGATTATTGAGATATTGAATTGTTTGCCTTGGAAATGAACTGAGATCATTCTGTTGTTTTTGAGATTGCACCCAGGTACTGCATTTCAGACTCTTTTGTTGACTCTGAGGGTTACTCTTTTACTTTTAAGGAATTGTTGCCAGCAGTAGTAGATATAATAGTCATCTAAATTAAATTCGCCCATTCCTGCCCATTTTAGTTCACTGATTCCTAAAATGTCGATGTTTGCTCTTGCCATCTCCTACTTGACCACTTCCAATTTACCTTGATTTGTGCTCCTAACATACCAGGTTCCTATGCAATACTGTTCTTTACAGCATTGGACTTTGCTTTCACCACCAGTCACATCCATAACTGGATGTCATTTCTGCTTTGGCTCAGGCTCTTCATTCCTTCTGGAGCTATTTCCCCACTCTTCTCCAGTAGCATTTTGGGCACTTACCATACTGGGTTTTCATCTTTCCATGTCATATCTTTTTTTCTTTTCATACTGTTCATGTGGTTCTCAAGACAAGAATGCTGAGGTGGTTTGCCATTCCCTTCTCCAGTGGGCCATATTTTGTCAGAATTCTCCACCATGACCCCATCCATCTTCGGTCACCCTACATGGCATGCCTCATAGTTTCATTAAGTTACACAAAGTTGTGATCCATGTGATCATTTTGGTTAGTTTTCTGTGACTGTGGTTTTCATTCTGTCTGCCCACTGATGGATGAAGATAAGAGGTTTGTGCAAGCTTCTTGGTGGGAGGGGCTGGCTGTGGGGAAAACTAGCTCTGTTCTGATAGGCAGAGTAATGCTGAGTAAATCTTTAATCCAATTTCTGCTGATCTGTGGTGCTGTGTTTGTCCTAGGCCAAACTATGGTAATGGAAGTGGTGACCTCCACCAAAAGGACTTATGAAAGTGTGTCCTAGGGCTGTTGCTGTGAGTGCCCCTGACCCCATGCAGGCCACTGTCAACCCACGCCTCTGCCAGAGACTCCCAGACACTCATAGGCAAGTCTGACTTAGTCTTTTGTGCGGTCACTGCTCATTTCTCCTGGGTTCTGGTGTGCACAGGTTTGCTTGTGCCCTCCAAGGCTCTCTGTTTCCCCAGTCCTGTGGAAATTACATAATCAAGTCCCACTAATTTCAAAGTCAGATTCCCTGGGGATTCTCAGTCCCCTTGCTGGATCCCCAGATTGGGAAGTCTGTTGGGGACCTAGAACTTTTTAACACTATGAGAAATTCTTTGGTATAATTGTTTTCCAATTTGTGGATCACCCACCTGGCAGCTCTATATTATTAATGGTGACCTCCTTCAAGAGGACTTATGCCACATGCCACACCTGCCAGGACTGCTGCTACCCTGTCCCTGCAGCAGGCCACTGCTGATCCATGCCTCTTCAGGAGACCCTCAAACACTTGAAGGCAGGTCTGTCTCAGTTTCTTGTGGGAGTCACAGATCCTTTCCCTGGGTCCTGATGTGCACAAGGTTCTGTATGTGCTCTCCAAGCATCTCTGGTGGGTATGAGGTTTGATTTTAAATATGATCACACCCCTCCTACCATCTTGTTGCAGCTTCTCCTTTGTCCTTGGATGTAGGGTATCTTCTTTTGGTGGGTTCCAGCTTTCTCCTGTAGATGGTTGTTCAGTAGCTATTTGTGATTTTGGTGTTCTCACAGAAGATGAATACACATCCTTATACTCTCCCTTCTTGAACCTGTCTTCCTGTCTTCTCCTTCTGGAACCCCTATAATGCAAGTGTTGGTGTGTTTAATGTCCCAGAAGACTCTTAGGCTATCTTCTTTTTTTTTTTTTTTTCATTCTTTTTTTATATTCGGTTTTACACCAGTGTTTCTACCTTTCTGTCTTCCAGGTCACTTATCTGTTCTTCTGCTTCAGTTATTCTGCTATTAATTCCTTCCAGTGTACTGTTCATCTCTGTTTACTTGTTTTTTAGTTCTTCTCAGTCTTTGGTAAACATTTCTTGCATCTTCTCCATTATTTTTCAAAGATCTTGATCATCTGCACTATTATATCCAGTCTTGGAGTTTACAGAGTCTATTATACGGTTTTCATTCTGTCTTATGGAAGCTTCCTGATGGGAGAGACTGACTGAGGGGGAAACTGGGTCTTGTTCTAATGGGCGGGGCCGTGCTCAGTAAATCTTTAATCTAAATTTCTGTTGATGGGTGGGCTTGTGTTCCCTCCCTGTTATTTGACCTGAGGCCAAACTATGGTGGAGGTAATGAAGATAATGACGACCTCCTTCAAAAGGTCCCACCAACTGCTGCACTCAGTGTCCCCAACTCTGCAGCAGGCTGCCACTGACCCAAATCTCCACCAGAGATTCCTGGACGCTCATGGGCAAGTCTGGGTCAATCTCTTGTGGAGTCACTTCTCCTTTCTCCTGGGTCCTGGTGCACACAAAATTTTGTTTGTTCCCTCCAAGAGTCTGTTTCCCCAGTCCTGTGAAAGTTCTGATGGCTCTAAGGTGGGGTTAATGGTGACCTCCTCCAGGAGAGCTTATGCCATACCCAGGTCTACTGTACCCAGAGCCCCTGTCCCTGCAGCAGTCCTCTGATGACCTGTACCTCTGCAGGAGACACTCAAACACAGTTCTCTCTCAGTATCTGGGGGTTTTTGGGTCCTGGTGCACACAAGGTTTGTTTGAGCACTCTGAGCATCTCTGGCAGATATGAAGTTTGATTCTAAATTGATTTTGCCCCTCCAACTGTCTTTCTGGGGCTTTTCTTTTGCCCTTGGACATGGGGTATCTCCTCAAAGTTGTTCCAGCACCACGCAGCTGCCACTACAATGCCTACCCTCTTGCTGGTTCTTCTCTGCCCTTGGATGTGGGATAGTTCCTCGAAGTTGCTCCAGCGCCATACAGCCACCACTCCAGCGTCATTCAACTGCTGGAGAAGACTTTACAAATGGACATCACCAGATGGTCAATACCGAATCAGATTGATTATATTCTTTGCAAAGATAGAAAAGCTCTATAGAGTCAGCAAAAACAAGACTGGGAGCTGACTGTGGCACAGATCATGAACTCCTTATTGCCAAATTCAGACTTAAATTGAAGAAAGTAGGGAAAACCACTAGACCATTCAGATATGACCTATATCAAATCCCTTACAATTTTACAATGAAAGTGACAAATAGATTCAGGGAACTAGACCTGATAGACAGAGTGCCTGATGAACTATGGATGGAGGTTTGTGAAATTGTACAGGAGGCAGTGATCAAGACCATCCCCAAGAAAAAGAAATGCAATTAGGCAAAATGGTTGTCTGACAAGGCCTTACAAATAGCTGTGAAAAGAAGAGAAGCAAAAAGCAAAGAATAAAACGAAAGATACACCCTTTTGAATTCAAAGTTCCAAAGAATAGTAAGGAGAGACAAGAAAGCCTTCCTCAGTGATCATTGCAAAGAAATAGGGGAAAACACTAGAATGGGAAAGACTAAAGATCTCTTCAAGAAAATTCGAGATACCAAAGGAACATTTCATGCAAAAATAGGTACAATAAAGCACAGAAATGGTATGGACCCAACAGAAACAGAAGATATTAAGAAGAGGTGGCAAGAATACACAGAACTATATAAAAAAGATCTTCATGACCCAGATAACCATGCTGGTGTGATCACTCACCTAGACCCAGATATCCTGGAATGTGAAGTCAAGTGGGCCTTAGGAAGAATCACTGTGAACAAAGCTAGTGGAGGTGATGGAATTCCAGTTGAGCTATTTCAAATCCTGAAAGATGATACTGTGAAAATGCTGCACTCAATACGCCAGCAAATTTTAAAAACTCAGCAGTGGCCACTGGAAAAGATCAGTTTTTATTTCAATACCAAAAAAGGCAATGCCAAAGAATGCTCAAACTACCGCACAATTGCACTCAACTCACATGCTAGCAAAGTAATGATCAAAATTCTCCAAGTCAGGCTTCAAAGACACATGAACTGAGAACTTCCAGCTGTTCAAGCTGGATTTAAAAAAGGCAGAGGAACCAGAGTTCAAATTGCCAACATCTGCTGGATCAAAAAGAAAAAGAGAGTTCCAGAGAAACATCTATTTCTGCTTTATTAACTATGTCAAAGCGTTTGACTGTGTGGATCACAATAAACTGTGGAAAATTCTGAAAGAGATGGGAATATCAGACCACCTTACCTGTCTCCTGAGAAATCTGTATGCTGGTCAAGATGTAACAGAACTGGATGTGGAACAACAGACTGGTTCCAAATCAGGAAAGGAGTATGTCAAGGCTGTATATTGTCACCCAGCTTATTTATTCTACATACAGAGTACATCATGAAAAATGTCAGACTCGATAAACCACAAGCTGGAATCAAGATTTCCAGGAGAAATATCAATAACCTCAGACATGCAGATGACACCACCCTTATGGCAGAAATTGAAAAAGAACTAAAGAGCCTCTTGATGAAAGTGAAAGAGGAGAGTGAAAAAGTTGGTTTAAAACTCAGCATTCAGAAAACTAAGATCATGGCATCCAGTCCCATCACTTTGTGGCAAAAAGATGGAGAAATAATGGAAACAGTGACCAGATTTATTTTGGGGGGCTCCAAAATCACTGCAGATGGTGACTGCAGCCATGAAATTCAAAGATGTTTGCTCCGTGGAAGAAAAGTTATGACCAACCTAGAAAGCATGTTAAAAAGCAGAGACATTACCTTGCCAACAAAGGTCTATCTAGTCAAAGTTATGGTTTTTCCAGTAGTCATGTATGGTTGTGAGAGTTGGACTATAAAGAAAGCTGAGCACAGAAGAATTGATGCTTTTGATCTGTGCTATTGGAGAAGACTCTTGCGAGTCACTTGGACAGCAAGGAGATCTAAGCAGTCCATCCTAAAGGAAATCAGTCTTGAACATTCATTGGAAGGGCTGATGCTGAAGCTGAAACTCCAATACTTTGGCCACTTCATGTGAAGAAATGACTCATTTGAAAAGATCCTGATGCTGGGAAAGATTGAAGGCAGGAGGAGAAGGGAAGGACAGAGGATGAGATGGTTGGATAGTATCATTGACTCAGTGAACATGAGTTTGAGTAAACTACAGAATTAGTGATGGACAGGGAGGCCTGGTGCTTGCAGTCCATGGGGTCACAAAGAGTCGGACAAGACTGAGCAAATGAACTGAACTGAATGATAGGGTTAATAGAAACCTCTCAAGAGGGCACTTGCCAAGAGGCACCTCCCATGACTGCTGCTCCCATTGCCCCTGTCCATCTATGTTGCTGCAAATGGAATTATTTTGTTCTTTCTATGGCTGAATAATAGTCTATTGTATATATGTATTATATCCTTTTTATCCATTCCTCTGTTGATGGACATTTAGATAGATTCCATATCCTGGCTGCTGTAAATAGTACTGCAGTGAACATTGGGGTGCATGTTATTTTTTGAATTATTTTCTCTGAGTATATGCCCAGAAGGGGGATTGCTTGATCATATGATAGCTCTAGTTTTAGGTTTTTAAGAAACCTCCATACTGTACTTCATAGTGGCTGTACCAATTTATATTCCCATCAAAAGTAAAAGAGGGTTTTCTTGTCTCTCCACCCTCTCCAGCATTTATTGTTTGTAGATTTTTGATAATGGCACTTCTTACCAGTGTAAAGTAACACTTTATGATAGTTTTGATTTGCATTTCTGTAATAACTAGTGATGCTGAGTATCTTATCATGTGTTCTTTGGCCTTCTGTATGTCTTCTTTGGAGAAATGTCCATTTAGATTTTGTGCCCACTTTTGGCATTTCTTTTTTATATTAAGCTGCATGAGCTGTTTGTATATTTTGGAAATTAATCACTTGTCAGTTGCTTCATTTGCAAATATTTTCTCCTATTTTTGGGGTTGTCTTTGTTTTGCTTATGGTTAGCTTTGCTGTGCAAAAGATCCCAATGCCTCCAATCTCACAAGTAAGTAATCATTCCAAGTCTCAACCAGTTTTTTTCTTAACAAAAGCACCTTATTTTCTGTAAGCTCCAATTGTAATTTGTGTGTGTTGTTGTTGTTTTTTTTTTTTTGGCCGAGTTGTGAGGTATGCAGTATCTTAGATCCTTGACCAAGGATGGAACCTGTGCCCTCTGCAGTGGAAGTATGGAGACCTAATTACTAGACCACTAGGGAATTCCCATCAATTATAATTCTTGACAAACAATTTGTGTAGCCGTGCAGTTTTTTGCCTTTATAAGTTTCTCCCATTTGGTAATCTGATGGAATTCAATTCAAGTGCTTTTGGAACTGTGACCCTTGGGCTGCAGTCCTAATAAAACTCAATTAAACACATCTTTATTTTAACCAGGTTTCTGTTCTTGTAATTCTTGGTTAACCCTAACATAATTCAAATATCTTAAAACCAAACACAAATTGAGTAATTAACTAACTAAATTTACATGCCTCTTATCATAAAATCTTCCCCTTTCCTCTAAAAAAAAATAAACACTGGAAAGCAGAGATTGTTATTTCATATTTTTCAAATGAGGGAAACGAAGCTTCCGGGAGAGCAGGAGAGTTTTCCAGGGTCACACAGCTATAATTAATAAAACTCGGATTGAAACTGAGATCTTCTGATGCCCATTTTTGCACTCAGTTATTACCAAAGAAGAAAAACTTTAGTAAAATCAAAGTAAACTGCTGCCAACACAAATACTCAATTAGTTCAGTTCAGTTGCTCAGTCATGACTGACTCTTTGCAATCAAATGACCTGCAGCACACCAGGCTTCTCTGTCCATCACCAACTCAGGGAGCTTACTCAAACTCATGTCCATCATGTCCATGGTGATGCCATCCAGCCATCTGATTGTTGTCCCCTTCTCCTCCTACCTTCAATCTTTTCCAGGATCAGGCTCTTTTCCAATGAGTCAGTACTTCATATCAGTTGGCCAAAGTATTGGAGCTTCAGATTCAGCATCAGTCCTTCCAATGAATATTCAGGACTGATTGCTTTTAGGGTTGACAGGTTTGATCGCCTTGCAGCCGAAAGTACTCTGAAGTGTCTTCTCTAACACCACAGTTCAAAAGCATCAGTTTTTCAAAGCTCAGATTTCTTTATGGTCCAACTATCACATTCATACATGACCACTGGAAAAATCATAGCCTTGATTAGACAGACCTTTGTTGGCGATGTAATGTCTCTGCTTTTGAATATGCTGTCTAGGTTGGCCATGACTTTTCATCCAAGGAGGAAGCATCTTTGAATTTCATGGCTGCAGTCACCATCCGCAGTGAATTTGGAGCCCTCCCCCCGCCCAAATAAAGTCTGTCAATGTTTCCATTGTTTCCCCATCTATTTGACATGAATTAATGGGACCAGAGAAAGGCAATGCCAAAGAATACTCAAACTACCGCACAATTGCACTCATCTCACACGCTAGTAAAGTCATGCTCAAAATTCTCCAAGCCAGGCTTCAGCAGTATGTAAACCGTGAACTCCCAGATGTTCAAGCAGGTTTTAGAAAAGGCAGAGGCACCAGAGATCAAATTGCCAACATCTGCTGGATCATGGAGAAAGCAAGAGAGTTTCAGAAAAACATCTATTTCTGCTTCATTGACTATGCCAAAGCCTTTGACTGTGTGGATCACAACAAACTGTGGAACATTCTGAAGGAGATGGGAATCCCAGACCACCTGACCTGCCTCTTGAGAAACCTGTATGCAGGTCAGGAAGCAACAGTCAGAACTGTCCATGGAACAACAGACTGGTTCCAAATAGGAAAAGGACTGCGTCAAGGTTGTATATTGTCACCTTGCTTATTTAACTTCTATGCAGAGTACATCATGAGGAACGCTGGGCTGGAAGAAGCACAAGCTGGAATAAAGATTGCTGGGAGAAATATCAATAATCTCAGATATGCAGACGACACTACCCTTAAGGCAGAAAGTGAAGAGGAACTCAAAAACCTCTTGATGAAAGTGAAAGAGGAGAGTGAAAAGGTTGGCTTGAAGCTCAACATTCAGAAAACAAAGATCATGGCATCTGGTCCCATCACTTCATGGGAAATAGATGGAAAAACAGTGGAAACAGCGTCAGACTTTATTTTTTTGGGCTCCAAAATCACTGCAGATACTGATTGCAGCCATGAAATTAAAAGACGCTTGCTCCTTGGAAGGAAAGTTATGACCAACCTTGATAGTATATTAAAAAGCAGAGACATTACTTTGCCAACCAAGGTCCGTCTAGTCAAGGCAATGGTTTTTCCCGTGGTCATGTATGGATGTGAGAGTTGGACTGTGAAGAAGGCTGACCGCCGAAGAATCGATGCTTTTGAACTGTGGTGTTGGAGAAGACTCTTGAGAGTCCCTTATACTGCAAGGAGATCCAACCAGTCCATTCTAGAGGAGATCAATCCTGGATGTTCATTGGAGGGACTGATGCTAAAGCTGAAGCTGCAATACTTTGGCCGTCTCATGCGACGAGTTGACTCACTGGAAAAGACTCTGATGCTGGGAAAGGTTGGGGGCAGGAGGAGAAGGGGACGACAGAGAATGAGATGGCTGGATGGCATCACCGACTCTGTGGACATGAGTTTGAGTGTACTCCGGGAGTTGGTGATGGACAGGGAGGCCTGGCATGTTGTGATTCATGGGGTCGCGGAGAGTCGGACACGACTGAGCGACTGAACTGAACTGAACTGAACTAAATGGGACCAGATGCCATGATCTTAGTTTTTTGAATGTTGAGTTTTAAGCCAGGTTTTTACTCTCCTCTTTCACTTTCATCAAGAGGCTCCTTAGTTTCTCTTCGCTTTCTTCCATAAGGGTGGTGTCATCTGCATATCTGAGGTTATTGATATTTCTCCCAGCAATCTTGATTTCAGCTTGTGCTTCATCCAGTCCAGCGATTGCCAGGAGAAATATCAATAACCTCATATATGCCGATGACACCACCCTTATGGAAGAAAGTGAAGAGGAACTCAAAAGCCTCTTGATAAAAGTGAAAGAGGAGACTGAAAAAGTTGGCTTGAAGCTCAACATTCAGAAAACAAAGATCATGGCATCTGTTCCCATCACTTCATAGGAAATAGATGGGGAAACAGTGGAAACAGTGTCAGACTTTATTTTTGGGGGCTCCAAAATCACTGCGGATGCTGATTGCAGCCAGGAAATTAAAAGACGCTTACTCCTTGGAAGGAAAGTTATGACCAACCTAGACAGCATATTAAAAAGCAGAGACATTACTTTGCCAACAAAGGTCTGTCTAGTCAAGGCTATGGTTTTTCCAGTGTCATGCATGGATGTGAGAGTTGGACTGTGAAGAAATCTGAGACCTGAAGAATTGACGCTTTTAAACTGTGGTGTTGGAGAAGACTCTTGAGAGTCCCTTGGACTGCAAGGAGATCCAACCAGTCCATTCTGAAGGAGATCAATCCTGGGTGTTCATTGGAAAGACTGATGCTAAAGCTGAAACTCCAATACTTTGGCCACCTCATATGAAGAGTTGACTCACTGGAAAAGACTCTGATGCTGGGAGGGATTGGGGGCAGGAGGAGGAGGGGACGACAGAGAATGAGATGACTGGATGGCATCACCGACTCGATGGACGTGAGTTTGAGTGAACTCTGGGAGTTGTTGATGGACAGGGAGGCCTGGCGTGCTGTGATTCATGGGGTAGAAAAGAGTCGGACACGACTGAGTGACTGAACTGAACTGAACTCTGCATATAAGTTAAATAAGCAGGGTGACAATATAAAGCCTTGACATACTCCTTTCCAAATTTTGAACCAGTTGATTGTTCCATGTGTGATTCTAACTGTTGCTTCTTGACGTGCATACAGATTTCTTAAGGCTGGTGGTCTGGTATTCCCATCTCTTAGATAATTTTCCACAGTTTATTGTGATCCACACAGTCAAAGGCTTTGGCATAGTCAATAAAGCAGAAGTAGATGATTTTCTGGAACTCTTTTGCTTCTTTTATGTAAAAATGGATGTTGGCAATTTGATCTCTGGTTCCCCTGCCTTTTCTAAATTCAGCTTGAACAGCTGAATTCACAGTTCATATACTGTTGAAACCTGGCTTGGAGAATTCTGAGCATTACTTTGCTAGTGTGTGAGATGAGTGCAATTGTGAAGTAGTTTGAATATTCTTTGGCATTGCCTTTCTTTGGAATTGGAATGAAAACTGACCTTTTCCAGTCCTGTGGCCACTGTGGAGTTTCCCAAATTTGCTCATATATTGAGTGCAGCACTTTAATAGTATCATCTTTTACGATCTGAAATAGCTCAACTGGGATTCCATCACCTCCATTAGTTTTGTTTGTAGGGATGCTTCCTAAGGCCCATTTGACTTCAAATTACAGGACATCTGGCTCTAGGTGAGTGACCACACCATCGTTGTTATCTGGGCCATGAAGATCTTTTTTCTGTAGTTCTTCTGTGTATACTTGCCACCTCTTCTTACTATCTTCTGCTTCTGTTGGGTCCATACCATTTCTGTACTTTTTTGTGTCCATCTTTGCATGAAATGTTCCCTTGGTATCACTAATTTTCTAGAAGAAATCTCTAGTCTTTCGCATTCTATTGCTTTCTTCTATTTCTTTACATTCATCACTGAGGACGACTTTCTTGTCTCTCCTTACTATTCTTTGGAACTCTGCATTCAGATGAGTATATCTTTCCTTTTCTCCCTTACCTTTCACTTCTCTTCTTTTCTCTGCTCTTGTAAGGCCTCCTCAGACAACCATTTTGCTTCTTAGAATTTCTTTTTCTTGGGGATGATCTTGATCACAGCTTCCTGCAGAGTGTCATAAACCTCCTTCCATAGTTCTTCAGACACTCTGAAGATCTAATCCTTTGAATCTATTTGTCAGTTCCACTATATAATTGTAAGAGATTTGATTTAGGTCTTATCTGAATGGTCTAGTGGTTTACCCTACTTTTTTCACTTTAAATCTGAATTTTGTGACTAGGAGTTCATGATCTGAGCCACAGTCAGCACCTGGTCTTGTTTTTGCTGACTGTATAGAGTTTCTCATCTTCGGCTACAAAGAATATAATCAATCTGATTTGGGTATTGACCATCTGGTGATATCCATGTGTAGAGTTGTCTCTTGTGTTGTTGGAAGAGGGTTTGGTATGAACAGTACATCCTCTTGGAAAAACTCTATTAGCCTTTGCCCTACTTCATTTTGTACTACTTTGCCAAACTTGCCTGTTACTGTAGATATCTTTTTACTTTCTACTTTTGCATTCCACTCCCCTATGATGAAAGGACATCATTTTTTGATGTTAGTTCTAGAAGGTCTTTTAGGTCATCATGGAACCATTCAACTTCAGCTTTTTTAGAATTAGTGGTGGAGCATAGACTTGGATTACAGTAATATTGAATTGTTTGCCTTGGAAATGAACAGAGATCATTCTCTCATTTCTGAGATTGCACCCAGATAATCACGATGATGTGATCACTCACCTGGAGCCAGACATCCTGGAATGTGAAGTCAAGTGGGCCTTAGGAATCATCACTATGAATAAAGCTAGTGGAGGTGACGGAATCTCAGTTGAGCTATTTCAAATCCTAAATGATGAAGCTGTGAAAGTGATGCACTCAATATACCAGCAAATTTGGAAAACTCAGCAGATGCCACAGGACTGGAAAATGTCAGTTTTCATTCCAATCTCAAAGAAAGGCAATGCCAAAGAATGTTCAAACTACTGCACAATTGCACTCATCTCACACACTAGTAAAGTAATGCTCAAAATTCTCCAAGCCAGGCTTCAGCAATATGTGAACCATGAACTTCCAGATGTTCAAGCTGGTTTAGAAAAGGCAGAGGAGCCAGAGATTAAATTGCCAACACCCACTGTATCATCAAAAAAGCAAGAGAGTTCCAGAAAAGCATCTACTTCTGCTTTATTGACTATGCCAAAGGCTTTGACTGTGTGGATCACAATAAACTGTGGAACATTCTGAAAGAGATGGGAAGACCAGACCACTTGACCTGTCTCTTGAGAAACCTGCATGCAGGTCAGGGAGCAACAGTTAGAACTGAACATGGAACAACAGACTGGTTCCAAATAGGAAAAGGAGTACGTCAAGGTTGTATATTGTCACCCTGCTTATTTAACTTATATGCAGAATACATCATGAGAAACACTGGGCTGGAAGAAGCACAAGCTGGAATCAAGATTGTTGGGAGAAATATCCATAACCTCAAATACGCAGAGGACACCACCCTTATGGCAGAAAGTGAAGAAGAACTAAAGAGCCTCTTGATGAAAGTGAAAGAGGAGAGTGAAAATGTTGGCTTAAAGCTCAACATTCAGAAAACTAAGATCATTGCATCTGGTCCCATCACTTCACGGCAAATAGATGGAGAAACAGTAGAAACATTGGTGACTTTATGTTCTCAGGCTCCAAAATCACTGCAGATGGTGACTACAGTTCATCATACCAACAAGCAATAAGCAGTCTATGATAAAGAATGAAAGTGAAAGTGAAAATCATTTAGTCAAGTCCAACTCTTTGCGACCCCATGGACTATACAGTGCTGGGAATTCTCCAGGCCAGAGTACTGTAGTGGGTAGCCTTTCCCTTCTCCAGGGGATCTTCCCAACACAGGGATTGAACCCAGGTCTCCCACATTGCAGGCAGATTCTTTAACAGCTGAGCCACAAGGGAAGCCCATAATACAGAATAGAAGAGTATTATCTGAGTCAAACTGAGAACTATAGCCCAGGAGACAGTCTCTAAGTAGCCTTGAGGAACTGCTACAGGGAAGGATGGTTTCATCACAGTTTTATATCTCGTCAGAGGAAAGGTCATACATCAGACATGACAGGGGTATATACCTTCAAGGTTTGAAAAGAGACAGATTAGCATGTACACAATGAGGAAGTATGACCTCGGCATCTGAAAAGGAAACCTTATCTTCAATGGACTACTAGTATGAGTACCATAGAAAGGGAGGCATTTTACCCCTATTTTTAAAGGGAACATATTTTACTTCTGGATTTTATCTTCTTTTCATTAATGGTTATAGTAGATATATAATGTATGATAACCTAAAGCCATAAGACAGGGTCTTCTAGTTATCATAAAGTTCAGGTTAAATCATGTATAAGCAGAATGACTTCGCTGTATCTCAATTCATGATAATTTCTTCAATCATCTCCAAACATGTTACTCTGAATGTACACTTCACTGACTGTTCACAAAAACTAGACTGCATATTAAATAAATGCCTCTTGACTCCAAGGATTAAAGGGTCATAGATTCTCAAGAGAGTAAATAAAAGATAGAAATTCTCCCCTCTCCATCACTGCAGAGGTGAAACTTGCTCAGGTACTAAGGAAAGAGCCAATCTCAAGATTTTAGTGGGGAAAGTTTGAAAAACTATAGCTCAAGTCTCCTAGCTGCTTTCAGACACACAAGTGCTTCTGTTCTTTTGAAGTCTCTGTCAGAAATAATAGAATGAAGTATGCACAGTTTTAAACAAAATTCTAGAAAATGAAGACCTGATTGAAATAAAAAGGTGTTTATTGGAGGTTTGTTAGTACTGTATCTTAGGAGACAAAGACTCAAGAAACACTTGAATTTTGCTTCCCTGGACTATAAAATGAGGGAAGCTTATAAATGCAAAGATTGCAAGGTTACAGTTAGCAACATGAGTTGTTTATCAAGAAGTATAATTGACGGTGGAAAGAAGTATGTGTTCTTAGTAAGTATTGTTTGGTGTCTCAAATGTTTGCGCAGTTAAAAGGTGAGACCTTGAGAATATGAAGATGCAGCTGGTATGTGTTCTTCTGAATAGGGCTGGTCCTGTCCTTGAGTCTGGATCAGGTCAAAGAAATGCCAAGTTCTCAGTGATACAAAGACACACCCAAGACCACATCCTCAAAGGCCCATTGATTCCGTTTTTGTATGTCTGAATGGTGATTGCTCCTTTATAGTATCAATTTGCCATCAAGAGCAAGGAAGGGAGATTTTACATAGAACAACAGGTGTGGATTCAGTGGAGGATGAGAGACAAGGGTTTCATTAAACAGATGATCAGCACAGAACTATCAGACATGCAGACCTGAACAGAAGAGAATAGTTAGTGGTCATGAAGATCTAAATATCACTGGAATGGTAAACATCACTAGATCACTAATGTTGGTACTTTCCAAACATAGGTTCTACAAAGATATCTTCATATTTGTATAAGGTGATAAATGTATTTATGTCTAAGTACTTTTAGTAAGGAAAAATTAGTTTTTGTCAAGACCTAATTTTAAAAAGCAGAGACATTACTTTGCCAACAAAGGTCCGTCTAGTCAAGGCTATGGTTTTTCCCGTGGTCATGTATGGATGTGAGAGTTGGACTGTGAAGAAAGCTGATCACCGAAGAATTGATGCTTTTGAACTGTGGTGTTGGAGAAGACTCTTGAGAGTCCCTTGGACTGCAAGGAGACCCAACCAATCCATTCTAAAGGAAATCAGTCCTGGGTATTCATTGGAAGGACGAATGCTAAAGCTGAAACTCCAATACTTTGGCCACCTCATGTGAAGAGTTGACTCACTGGAAAAGAGTCTGATGCTGGGAGGGATTGGGGGCAGGAAGAGAAGGGGACAACAGAGAATGAGATGGCTGGATGGCATCACCGACTCGATGGACATGAGTTTGAGTGAACTCCGGGAGTTGTTGATGGACAGGGAGGTCTGGTGTGCTGTGATTCATGGGGTTGCAAAGAGTCGGACACAACTGAGCAACTGAACTGAACTGAATTACAAAATGTTTTGTTCCTAATGTTTACATAGATTCATGTTTTATTCCTCACGTAACTGAGAATTGGCATACCCGTGATAACTCTTTGGATTCTTTCAATTACCTCTTCCTGAGACCTCATGCTTCTCTCCAAGCAAACATTCAGTTCTCCAGGTGCACTGCATTTACTGATTATGTACTATGACTCAATATTTTATTATTCATTCCAGTAATGACTTTCCAAATATATCAATTTGGTTAATAATTACAGCATCAGTTGAATAAAATAAGGGTCAGAAAAGTTTAACTTTGTACATGAACTTTAAACTTTACTGACTCCAAGAATCTGTGTAATATTTATTTAGGACAAAGAGAATCAGTAATTTGCTGCCTAACTCACACAGCTCTATATTGTAAAAGTTGTACACCAGTTTATTTTGGCTCAAACAAATTTGGTCACTTTCTCGAGAGCAATTATCTTATTCTTTGGGAAAATAGTGTCCTTGTTCTGTCCTTCCCCTCTGTTGAAGCTCATTTCTTTTTACAGAATGAAAGAGTCAAATGTAACTTAGAAATAGACGAAATCTCTGAGATCAATTAGTCTAATCTTTATTTTTCCTGAAGAGCAATTGGTGACAGTGAGCTAAAGTGTCATCACTGTGTTAGTACAAGACCTTGTCTTACAAACCCCAGTTTCCCAACTTTCAGTTCATTGGCATTGCACATTAAATAGCATTCCCATTGCTTTTCAAATGATCAGGAGGTCATCAATATAAAGCCCTCCACTGTCACAGACTAATGAAAACCAGTTCGACTGGTTTGACTAGAGTTGTGGATAAGGGTTTTTTTTTTTTTTTAATTAATATAATTTATTTTTTAGAACAGTTTAGGTTCACAACAAAACTAACCAGAATGTGCATAGTTCTCACACCAACCTCCCCCACCCAAAAGAGTCTCTGCCACCACCACCAACCCTCACCAGGGTTGTATATTTGCCACTATTGGTGAAACAACATTGAGACATTATAAACCAAAAGTCCATAAATAAAATTAGGGTTCACTCTTCATTTTGAGACTTCTATGGATTTTGACCACTGTGTAATGACATGTATCCACCACTAATTCATACAGAATGGTTTCACTGCTTTAGAAACTGTCTGTACTTCATCTATTCATCCATCCATCTACCCAAGACCCTGATAATCACTGATTTTTTAATTTTCTCCAAAGTTTTCCTTTTTCTAGAATATTATAGAGTTGGACAATAATGGCATGAAGTCTTTACATTGGTTTCTTTCACTTAGTAATATTCAGCATGTCTTTTCATGGCTTGATACAACATTTCTTTCTATGAGTGAACAGTATTCCATTGCACTGATGTATCACAGTTTGTTTATACATTCACCAATTGAAGTACTTCTTGGGTGTTTCCAAGTTTTGAAACAAACTTATGAATAAGGCAACTATAACCACTTGGCTAATCAGTTCAGTTCAGTTCAGTTGCTCAGTCGTGTCTGACTCTCCGTGACCCCATGAATCACAGCACGCCAGGCCTCCCTGTCCATCACCAACTCCCGGAGTTCACTCAAACTCATGTCCACAGAGTTGGTGATGCCATCCAGCCATCTCATTCTCTGTCGTCCCCTTCTCCTCCCACCCCCAACCTTTCTTATCATCAGAGTCTTTTCCAGTGAGTCAACTCGTCGCATGAGGTGGCCAATGAATAAACATAAATATCATTTTGCTCATACACATACATTTATGAATAAAGCAACTATAAATGTTCATGTGCAAGTAAACAAGGGAATTCCAGAAAAACATCTATTTCTGTAAAGTTTTTGACTGTGTGGATCACAACAAATTGGAAAATTCTTAAAGAAATGGGGATACCAGAGCAGCTTACCTATCTCCAAAGGAACTTGTATGCGAGTCAAGAAGCAACATTTAGAGCTGGACATAAAACAACTGATTGGTTCAAAATCGGGAAAGGAGTATGACAAGGCTGTAGATTGTCACCCTGCTTATTTAACTTTTATGAAGAATATATCATGGGAAATGCTGGGATGGGTGAATCATAAGCTGGAATCAAGATTGCCTGGAGAAAAATTAATAACCTCAGATATGCAGATGTTGCCATCCTAATGGCATAAAGTGAAGAAGAACTAAAGGGCTTCTTGATGAAAGTGAAAGAAGAGAGTGAAAAAGTTGGCTTAAAACTCAACATTCAAAAAACGAAGATCAAGGCATCAGCAGATGCCACGCCAAATGGAAACTGACAGACTTTATTTTCTTGGTCTCCAAAATCACTGCAGATGGTGACTGCAGCCATGAAATTCAAAGATGCTTGCTCCTTGGAAGAAAAGTTGTAACAAACCTAGATAGCATATTAAAAAGATCCATCTAGTCAAAGCTATGGTTTTTGAAGTAGTCATGTATGGATGTGAGAAGTGAATCATAAAGAAGGCTGAGGGCCAAAGAATTGATGCTTTCAAACTGTGGTGCTATAGAAAACTCTTGAGAGTCCCTTGGACTGCAAGGAGATTAAACCAGTCAATCCTAAAGGAAATCAACCCTGAATATTCATTGGAAGGACTGATACTGAAGCTGAAGCTTCAATACTTTGGTCACCTGATGTGAAAAGCTGACTCACTGCAAAAGACCTTGATGCTGGGAAAGACTAAGGGCAGGAGAAGGGTGAAACAGAGGATGCGATGGTTGGATCACATCATTGACTCAGTGGACATAAGTTTGAGCAAACTCTGGGAGATAGTGAAGGACAAGAAAGCCTGGCATGTCCCAGAACAACCACAAATCACATATCCTTTAAGCAAATATTCTATACCAATCTGTTGCTTATCTTATTATTCCCTTGGCTGTATGTTTCACAAAAGAGAAGTTTTTAACTTTAATGAAATCCAGGTTATCAGTTCTTTAATGGGTGATGATTTTAATGATGTATTTAAAAGGTAATCACCAAACTCAAAGTAATCAGATTTTCTCCTTATATTGTCTTTTAAAAGTTTTGCATTCTACATTGAGTTCTATGATCCATTGTTGAGTTAATTTTTGTAAAGTATATAACATCTGTGTGTAGACCTTCTTCTTTTTTTTTTTGCATGTAAGTGTCCTGCTGTTTATCAAGTCAAGGAAGTTCCCTCCTTATCCCTGCTTTCCAGAGAATTTTTGTCCTGAATGACTTTGATTTTGCCAAATTGTTTTCTACATCTATTAGTATGATCATGTTGATTTCTCTTCTTTAACCTGTTGTTATTGAACCTTAATTGATCCAAATGATGGATCAATCTTGCATACATAAAGTAAATCCCACTTGGTCATAGGCTGTAAGTCTTTTTATATATTCCTAAATTCTATTTGCTGTTTTCCGAACAGCTATACTGAATTCTTTAGTGACTAGATCATAATAGTCCATGAATTTATGCTTAGTTGTTAGCTGCTGCTGCTGCTAAGTCACTTCCTTCGTGTCTGACTCTGTAAGACTCCATAGACAGCAGCCCACCAGGCTCTGCCGTCCCTGGGATTCTCCAGGCAAGAACACTGGAGTGGGTTGCCATTTCCTTCTCCAATGCATGAAAGTGAAAAGTGAAAGTGAAGTCACTCAGTCAAGTCCAACTCTTCATGTTCCCATGGACTGCAGCCTACCAGTCTCCTCCGTCCATGGGATTTTCCAGGCAAGAGTACTGGAATGGGTCACCAGTGCCTTCTCCGTAGTTGTTAGAGAATCATTGATTTCTTTTGGCAATGGCCTGTTGCCTTCATTTTTCATGTTCTTGCAGTTTTGTTTTGTTGCTTTCACATTTGAAGTAGCAGACACCTTGAATCTTAACTGGTTGTCTGCAGATAGTGCTATTATTTACTGGTGTTTCTCTATCTGAGGTGTCCTGGGTTTTGTACTGAAAACTCACTCTTACTTTGCTCTCTCTTATAGCAGAATTCTTAATCTTCTGTGTTTTCTCTTGTTCTTAAAACTAACCACACTTGCTGGTGGAAACCTCTTTTCTCTTTTCCAGAAGATAGGACTAAAGCTCCATTTTATAGTTTCTCACTTGTCCAACACATTTTCGTCGGATACTCTGATTGCTAGTTCTGCCCACACAACTGCAATAGACAACAGACATTAGTGTCCGTTTATAGTGGGCAAGTACTAGATTTAGCACTCCAGGCAGTGGTAGTGCCTGCAGACCTTTTGGGGAGATCCTCAATGTGAGGCATTGCCAGATGCTTGTGGGCAGACTCTCTGCTCAAGTCATAAACAGTCAGAAGGACTGTGTCCCCCATAACGTCCTCTGAAATTCTTACCTGCTTTTCTGCCCCTGGTCATGGGAGTCCTGCTGTAGTACTCTGGTTGCTGCTGGAAAGAAATGAGTTTCTCCAGCTGCATCCCACACAACTAAGGTGGCCAGGCACTCACTCACTGCTTTCCACCTTCTCCACAGGAAAGGACACTGCCACCACACAGCTCAATCTCTGGCAGTGGGGCAAATTCAGTTCAGTTCAGTCTCTGAGTTGTGTCCGACTCTTTGCAACCCCATGAACTGCAGCATGCCAGGCCTTTCTGTCCATCACCAACTCCCGGAGTTCACTCAAACCCATATCCATTGAGTCGGTGATGCCATCCAACCATCTCATCCTCTGTCATCCCCTTCTCCTCCTGCCCTCAATCTTTCCCAGCATCAGGGTCTTTTCAAATGAGTCAGCTCTTCACAACAGGTGGCCAAAGTATTGGAGTTGCAGCTTCAAAATCAGTCCTACCAATGAACACCCAGGACTAATCTCCTTTAGGATGGACTGGTTGGATCTCCTTGCAGTCCAAGGAACTCTCAAGAGTCTTCTCCAACACCACAGTTCAAAAGCATCCATTCTTCAGTGCTCAGCTTTCTTTATAGTCCAACTCTCACATCCAAACAAGACCACTGGAAAAACCATAGCCTTGACTAGACGGAACTTTGTTGACAAAGTAATGTCTCTGCTTTTTAATATTCTCTCTAGGTTGGTCATAACTTTCCTTCCAAGGAGTAAGTGTCTTTTAATTTCATGGCTGCAGTCACCATCTGCAGTGATTTTGGACCCAAGAACATAGAGTCTGACACTGTTTCCACTGTTTTCCCATCTATTTGCCACAAAGTGATGGGACAAGATGCCATGATTTTAGTTTTCTGAATGTTGAGATTTAAGCCAACTTTTTCAGTCTCCTCTTTCACTTTCATCAAAAGGCTCTTTAAGCTCTTCTTCACTTTCTGCCATAAGGGTGGGGTCATCTATATATATGAGGTTATTGATTTTTCTCCTGGCAATCTTGATCCCAACTTGTACTTCCTCCAGCCCAGTGTTTCTCATGATGTACTCTGCTGCTGCCGCTGTTGCTAAGTCGCTTCAGTCGTGTCCGACTCTGTGTGACCCCATAGACGGCAGCCCACCAGGCTCCCCCATCCTTGGGATTCTCCAGGCAAGAACACTGGAGTGGGTTACCATTTCCTTCTCCAGTGCATGAAAGTGAAAGTGAAGTCGCTCAGTTGTGTCAGACTCTTTGTGACCCCATGGACTGTAGCCTACCAGGCTTCTCCATTCATGGGATTTTCCAGGCAAGAGTACAGGCATATAAGTTAAATAAGCAGGGTGACAATATACAGCCTTGACGTACTCCTTTTCCTATTTGGAACCAGTCTGTTGTTCCATGTCCAGTTCTAAATGTTTCTTCCTGACCTGCATATAGGTTTCTCAAGAGGCAGGTCAGGTGGTCTGGTATTCCCATCTCTTTCAGAATGTTCCACAGTTTATTGTGATCCACACAGTCAAAGGCTTTGGCATAGTCAATAAAGCAGAAGTAGATGTTTCTCTGGAACTCTCTTGCTTTTTCCATGATCCAGCGGATGTTGGCAATTTGATCTCTTGTTCCTCTACCCTTTGGGGAAGGGTCTATGATGGAGTTCTTCTCTCTTCACTGCATCTAAACTGATATTCTTCTTTCTCTGATGCTATGCTGGAATCGTCCATCAGACATGCTAGACTTCTCGAAATTCCCTCTCATCTGTGGATATCTGCCAAGGTCAGCGTCAGCACTCTCCATGTTTTTACCTTGATGGCAGCAAGAGGTAATGGGGCAGTTTCACTGACTCCTTTGTATTGCCAGCCCTTACCGAGGTCTATTTTCAGGGGCACAGGTGGCTCCACAGTTCCCACCGATGCATTTTATTCATGGATAGATCTTTAAATGGTTGTTGTTAAAGTGGGGAGAGAAAGGAGGAACATTTTAAGTCACCATACTACTGACATCTCTCATCCTTTGTCTTTTCTGATTACTTATACTGTTTTATTATTTGTTGATGATTTCCCTAGGGCTCCCCTCATAGTTCAGTGGTAAAGAACCCACCTGCCAATGCAGGAGACTTAAGGGATGTGGATTCAATCCCTGAATCAGGAAGATCCCCTGGAGGAGGGCATGGCAACCCACTCCAATAGTCTAATCTGGAGAATCTCATGGACAGAGGAGCCAGGCAGGCTACAGTCCATGTGGTCACAAACAGTCAGACATGACTGAAGTGACAGCTCATGTGCACGCATGCTAGAGTTCTCAATATATATTTACAATTAACCCAAGTCCACTTTAAAATAATCCAATACTGTTTTATAGGAACCACAAGTACCTTGTTATAGAATATGTCTAAGACTTCTCTCCCCTTAATTGTATCATTTTTTTCATTTATCTTACTTTTCCTAAGATATATTCACAAAATACATTATTGCTATATTTTCAAATAGACTATTCTATTAAATCAATTAAAAATAGCAAAAATGAAGTTGTTATGTTACCTTCCATTATATCATTAGAAAATATACAAATATAAACTCACAATGGATTAAAGATATAAATGTAAGAATGGGACCATAAAACTCCTAAAACGGGGGAGGGGGGTGTCCTAAGATGGTGGAGAAATAGGACAGGGAGGCCACTTTCTCCCCCACAAATTCATCAAAAGATCATTTGAATGCTGAGCAAATTCCACAAAACAACTTCTGAACACTGGCAGAGGACACCAGGCACCCAAAAAGGCAGCCCATTCTCTTTGAAAGAAGGTAGGACAAAATATAAAAGACAAAAAGATAAACAAAAGAATTAGGGACAGAGACCTATCCTGGGAAGGGAGTCATGAAGGAGAAGTTTCCAAACACCAGGAAACCTTTTAACCAGTGGGTCTGTGAGGAGTTTTGGAATCTCAGAGGGCAACTTAACCAGGAGGAAAAAAAAAAAAAAACCCACAGAATATGTACCTAACCACAACTCCCAGCGGAAAAGTAGCCCAGACTTTCGCATCCACCACCAGCAAGCGGGGCTGAACGGGGAGGCCTGGGTTGCATGCTTAGGGTAAGGACTGGGCCTGAATGTCCTGAGGACAATCTGAGGGAGCTAACATGAGATAGCAACCCAAACTGTAGGATAGCCAGAGAGAGGGGGGAAAAAAAGAGAGTGAGAGAGAGAACTTACCGCAAAAGATCTCTAATCTAAGGCACAGCCTGGCCTGCTCACAGAACAAAGGATTGAGCAAATACCAAAGGAGAGCTAGCCGACTGCAGACCAACCCATCACCCTGCTGGCGACAGCCAGAGCTGGGAGGCGAGGGGCAATCTCAGCCCCAGAGATGGCCAAACTGTGAGCCACCAAACTGTGAGCAGGCTCCCAGACACTAACCAAGTCTTCCTGGGATCCTAGACGGTTGACACCTGCTCAGAGGGTCACAGCCTGACATCAGCTCACCAGAGGAGACACACAGCACACCTGAGATGGCACTCTGGGCACCCAGGATACCAAGTGGCTGGGACTAGGGAGGTGATTAAGATGCACAGCCCACCTGGGAAAGTGCGTTTGTCAAGCACCTGGTCGCCTGATCAGCTCGAACCTGGGAAGGGCACAAAATGCAGGCCCAACTGAGTCTGCTTTTGTGGAGTCCTCAAGAACCTGGACCTGAGCAGCTTAGACCTGGGAAATGCATGAAACTCAGGATCCACTTTGGACAACTCCCCTGCAGAGCAACCTGGAGCCTGGGCAGTGTATACCAGGAAAGCACACACCCCGAGAGCTGGGCAAGCCCAGTGTGGTTCATACACTGCAAGCACTGCCCACACATGCCAGCGATATTTGTTTGCAGTATTCCTCCCTCCCCACAGCACCACTGAACAAGTGAAGCTAAATAAGTGACCCCCCGCGCCCCCTTGTGTCAGAGCGGAAATTATACACTGTAGAGACTTGGAAACAGAGGAAACCAATATAAACAAAAAAGAGGGAACTGCTCTGGAAGTGACAGGTACAACAGATTAAAACACTGTAGTTAGCATTGACTAAGCATTGGAAGGGACCTATAGACCTTGAGAAGAAGTATAAGATGGAACAAGGAGCTATCTGAAACTGAACTGACCCCACACTGCCCTCAACAGCTCCAGAGAAATTCCTAGATATATTTTATTATTATCATTTTTTAATTGTTTTATTTTTAGATTCTTTATTGTTCCTTTAATTTTCATTTTTGTAACTGTTCAGTTCAGTTCAGTCACTCAGTCGTGTCCGACTCTTTGCGACCCCACGAATCACAGCACACCAGGCCTCCCTGTCCATCACCAACTCCCGGAGTTCACTCAAACTCATGTCCATCGAGTCGGTGATGCCATCCAGTCATCTCATTCTCTGTCGTCCCCTTCTCCTCCCGCTCCCAATCCTTCCCAACATCAGAGTCTTTTCCGATGAGTCAACTCTTCGCATGAGGTGGCCAAAGTATTGGAGTTTCAGCTTTAGCATCAGTCCTTCCAATGAACACCCAGGATTGATCTTTAGATGGACTGGTTGGATCTCCTTGCAGTCCAAGGGACTCTCAAGAGTCTTCTCCAGCACCGCAGTTCAAAAGCATCCTTGCAAAAAAAGACCCTATTTTTAAAGCAGGTTTCATATATATATATATATTTTATAATTTGGGGTTTGATTTTTGTTTTGTATTTTTAATATTATACTTTTGAGAGTCTAACCCCTACTATAGATTTTTAATGTTTGCTTTTTGATATTTGCTATCAATTTTGTACCTTTAAAAATATAATCTTCAGTACCCATTTTTACTGAAGGGAGTGATTACTGGCTTTATTGCTCTCTCCCCTTTTGATTCTCCTTTTTCTCTCCTGGGTCACCTCTATCACTTCCCTCCCACTTCTCTTCTCTGCTTAACTCTGTGAATCTCTCTGGGTGTTTTGGGCTGTGGAGAGCAAATAGGGAATTGTTTACTGGTTAGACTGCTCTCTCCCCTTTTGACTCCGCCTCTTCTCCTCCTGGTCACCTCTATCTACCTCCTCCCTTTTCTCTTTTCTACGTATCTCTGTGAACTTCTCTGGGTGTTCCAGGCTGTGGAGAGCAAATAGGGAATTGTTTCCTGGCTAGATTGCTCTCCCCCCTTTTGATTCCCCCTCTTCTCCTCCTGGTCACCTCTATCTCCCTCCTCCCTCTTCTCTTCTCCATGGAACCCTGCGAACCTCTCTGGGTGTCCCCCTGTGAACTATGGAGAATCCTTTCTCCATTAACCTAGATGTTTTATCATCAATGCAGTATGGATGGAGAAGTCTTGAGGCTACTGTAAGAACAAGACTGAAAGCCAGAGGCAGGAGGCTTAAATCCAAAACTTGAAAACACCAGAAAACTCCTGACTCCAAGGAACATTAATCAACAAAGCTCATCCAAAAGCCTCCATACCTGCACTGAAATCAAGCTCCACTCAAGAGCCAACAAGTTCTAGAGCAAGACATACCAAACGAATTCCCCAGCAACGCAGGAACATAACCCTGAACTTTAAAATACAGGTGGCCAAAAGTCACACCAAACCCATAGACACCTCAGAACTCACTACTGGACACTTCATTGCACTCCAGAGAGAAGAGATCCAGCGTCACCCACCAAAACACTGATGCAAGCTTCCCTAACCAGGAGATCTTGACAAGCCACTCCTTCAACCCAATCCACAGGGAAGAAGAACCACAAACTTCCAGCATACAGAAAGGCCACCCCAAACACAGCAATCTAAACAAGATGAAAAGGCAGAGAAATATTCAGCAGGTAAAGGAACATGATAAATGCCCACCAAGCCAAACAAAAGAGGAGGAGATAGGGAGTCTACCTGAAAAAGAATTCAGAATAATGATAGCAAAAATGATCCAAAATCTTTTTATATAAATTTATTTATTTTAATTGGAGGCTAATTACTTTACATTACTGTATTGGTTTTGCCACACATTGACATGAATCTGCCCCGGGTGTACAAAATGGAGTTATAGATAAATAGCTTGGAGACAAGGATTGAGAAGATGCAAGAAATGTTTAACAAAGGCCTAGAAGAAATAAAAAAGAGTCAATCAATAATGAACAATGCAATAACTGAGATCAAAAGCACTCTGGAGGGAACCAACAGTAGAATAACTGAGGCAGAAGACAGGATGAGTGAGGTGGGAGATAGAATGGTGGAAATAAATGAAGCAGAGAGGAAAAAAGAAAAAAGGATTAAAAGAAATGAAGACAACCTTAGAGACCTCTGGGACAATGTCAAACGCCCAAACATTCGAATCATAAGAATCCCAGAAGAAGACAAAAAGAAAGGCCATGAGAAAATACTTGAGGAGATGATCATTGAAAACTTCCCTAAAATGGAGAAGGAAATAGCCACCCAAGTCCAAGACACCCAGATAGTCACAAACAGGATAAATCCAAGGCGAAACACCCCAAGACACGTATTAATCAAATTAACAAAGATCAAACACAAAGAGAAAATATTAAAAGCAGCAAGGGAAAAGCAACAAATAATACACAAGGGGATTCGCATAAGGATAACAGCTGATCTTTCAATAGAAATGCTTCAGGCAAGAAGGGAAAGGCAGGACATACTTAAAGTGATGAAAGAAAACCTACAGCCCAGATTACTGTACCCAGAAAGGTCTCATTCAAATATGAAGGAGAAATCAAAAGCTTTACAGACAAGCAAAAGCTGAGAGAATTCAGCACCACCAAACCAGGTCTTCAACAAATGCTAAAGGATCTTCTCTAGACAGGAAACACAGAAAAGGTGTATAAACTCGAACCCCAAACAACAAAGCAAATGGCAACGGGGTCATACTTACCAATAATGACCTTAAATGTAAATGGGTTGAATGCCCCAACCAAAAGACAAAGACTGGCTGAATGGATGCATAAACAAGACCCCTATATATGCTGTCTACAAGAGACCCACCTCAAAGCAAGGGACACATACAGACTGAAAGTGAAGGGCTGGCAAAAGTTATTTCACGCAAATGGAGACAAAAAGAAAGCAGGAGTAGCAATACTCATATCAGATAAAACAGACTTTGAAATAAAGGCCATGAAAAGAGGCAAAGAAGGTCACTGCATAATGATCAAAGAATCAATCAAAGAGGAAGATATAACAATTATAAATATATACGCATCCAACATAGAAGCACCGCAATATGTAAGGCAAATGGTAGCAAGTACGAAATGGGAAATTAACAGTAACACAATAGTAGTGGGAGATTTTAATACCCCAGTCACACCTATGGATAGAGCAACTAAACAGAAAATTAGCAAGGAAACACAAACATTAAATGAGGCTATGACTAGTTAGACCTAATTGATATCTATAGGACATTTCACCCCAAAACAATGAATTCCACCTTTTACTCAAGTGCACACAGAACCTTCTCCAGGATAGATCACATCCTGGGCCATAAATCTAGCCTTGGTTAATTCAAAAAAACTGAAATTATTTCAAGCATCTTTTCTGATCGCAATGCGGTAAGATTTGATGTCAACGACAGGAAAAAAGCTATTAAAAATAAAAACATATGGAGACTAAACAACATGCTTCTGAATAACCAACATATCACAGAAGAAATAAAAATATACAGAGAAATGAATGAAAATGAAAACACAGCAACCCAAAACCTAAGGGATTCAGTAAAAGCAGTGCTAAGAGCAAGGTTCACAGCAATACATGCTTACCTCAAGAAACAAGAGAAAAATCAAATAAATAACCTATCTTTACAACAAAAGCAACTAGAAAAAGAAGAAATGAACAACCCCAAGGTTAGTAGAAGAAAAAAAAAGCATAAAAATTAGGACAGAAATAAATGAAAAAGAAAAAAGGAGACAATAGCAAAATCAACAAAACTAAAAGTTGGTTCTTTGAGAAGATAAATAAAATAAGCAAATCATTCAGTTCAGTTTAGTTCAGTCGCTCGGTCGTGTCTGATTCTTTGCATCCCCATGGACTGCAGCACACCAGGCCTCCCTGTCCATCACCAGTTCCCGGTGTTTACCCAAAAACATGTCCATCGATTCTTTGATGCCATCCAACAATCTCATCCTCTGTAATCCCATTCTCCTCAAGCCTTCAATCTTTCCCAGCATCAGGATCTTTTCCAGTGAGTCACTTCTTCACCTCAGGTGGCCAAATTATTGGAGTTTCAGCTTCAGCATCAGTCCTTCAATGAACACTCAGGACTGATCTCCTTTACGATGGACTGGTTGGATCTCCTTGCATTCCAATGGACTCTCAAGAGTCTCCTCCAACACCACAGTTCAAAACCATCAATTTTTTGGTGCCCAGCTTTCTCTATAGTCCAACTCTCACATCCATACATGACTACTGGGAAAACCATAGCCTTTACTACATGGACCTTTGTTGGCAATGTCTCTGCTTTTTTAATATTCTGTCTAGGTTGGTCATAACTTTCCTTCCAAGGAGTAAGCATTTTTTAATTTCACAGTCAGAATCTGCAGTGATTTTAGAACCCCCAAAAATAAAGTCAGCCACTGTTTCCACTGTTTCTCTGTCTATTTGACATGAAGTGATGGGACCAGATGCCATGAACTTAGTTTTTTGAATGTTGAGCTTTGAGCCAACTTTTTCACTCTCCTCTTTCAATTTCATTAAGAAGCTCTTTAGTTCTTCTTCACTTTCTGCCATAAGGGTGGTGCCATCTGCATATCTGAGGTTACTGATATTTCTCCCGGCAATCTTGATTTCAGCTTGTGCTTCATCCAGTCCAGAATTTCTCATGATGTACTCTGCATATAAGTTAAATAAGCAAGGCCACAATTTACAGCCTTGATGTACTCTTTTCCTGATTTGGAACCAGTCTATTGTTCCATGTCCAGTTCTATCTGTTGCTTCTTGACCTGCATACAGATTTGTCAGGAGGCAGATCAGGTGGTCTGGTATTCCCACCTCTTTCAGAATTTCCACAGTTTGTTGTGATCCACACAGTCAAAGGCTTTGGTATAGTCAATAAAGCAGAAGTAGATTATGTTCTGGAACTCTCTTGATTTTTTGATGATCCAGCTGATGTTGGCAATTTGATCTCTAGTTCCTCTGCCTTTTCTAAATCCAGCTTGAATATCTGGAAGTTCACAGGTCACGTACTGTTGAAGCCTGGCTTGGAGAATTTTGAGCATCACTTTCCTGCTGCTGCTGCTGGTAAGTCACTTAAGTCATGTCCAACTCTGTGCAACCCCATAGATGGCAGCCCACCATACTCCCCCATCCCTGGGATTCTCCAGGCAAGAACACTGGAGCAGGTTGCCATTTCTTTCTCCAATGCATGAAAGTGAAGTCGCTCAGTTGTGTTCAAGCGACCCCATGCACTGCAGCCTACCAGGCTCCTCTGTCCATTGGATTTTCCAGGCAACAGTACTAGAGTGGGTTGCCATTGCCTTCTCTGATTATTTTCCTAGCGTGAGACATGAGTGCATTTGTGCGGTAGTTTGAATATTCTTTGGCATTGCCTTTCTATGGGATTGGGATGAAAACTGACCTTTTTCAGTACTGTGGCCACTGCTGAGTTTTCCAAATTTGCTGGCATATTGGGTGCAGCACTTTCACAGCATCATCTTTTAGGATTTGAAATAGCTCAACTGGGATTCTATCACCTCCACTAGCTTTGTTCATAGTGATGCTTCCTAAGACCCACTTAGCTTCACATTCCAGGATATCTGGCTCAGGCAAATGATCACCATCATGATTATCTGGGTTATGAAGATCTTTTTTGTACAGTTCTTCTTTGTATTCTTGCCACCTCTTCTTAATGTTTTCTGCTTCTGTTCAGTTCAGTTCAGTTTAGTCGCTCAGTCGTGTCCGACTCTCTGCAACCCAATGAATCACCATTTCTGTCCTTTATTGTGCCTATCTTTGCATGAAAACTTCCCTTGGTATCTCTTTCTTGAGTTTTATTAGGAAGATACATAGCAGAAATAGCTCTGCATTGATACACACAAATCTTTTTTAATTTTGTATGGAAGATCCCCTGGAGAAGGGACTGACTACACACTCCAGTATTCTTGTCTGGAGAATTTCATGGATAGAGGAGCCTAATGGACTATGGTCCATGGAGTGGCAAAGAGTCAGATGCTACTGAGTGATTAACATTTTCACATAGTACTATGCACATAGAATGACTCAACATTTTATTTACAAACGTAGTGGCCAATACAGATGTTACAGAGTATGAAGAAAAGAAGATATATTTCTGCAGCAAAATTGCACAATGAATGAGGAGAAGTCAGAGTGGGCACTCTCAGAAAAGATGATGGGAAGCAGATGAATGATGCTGGAGATGAGAGGGAGTTGAAGACAACATCACTGAAGAAGCCAGATGATTTAACATTATTCACACAGGAATGAAACAGAGCTGGTAAGGAGGCGGCACAGAAAATAATCCATTGACAATTGGGGTGGTGTCAATGTCCTTTGGATCAACCACAGATTTCAAGGTAAATTTTTGTAAAATTGTGGTCAGGAATAAAAAGAGTTCCATGCAGGCCAGGCCCTCATCAACATTTTAGGAATCAGTAAGCTAAAATGGACCTGAATGGGTGAATTTAATTCAGATGACCATTATATCTACTACTGTGGGCAAGAATCCCTTAGAAGAATTGGAGTAGCCCTCATAGTCATTCCCAATAGTGAGATGTTAACCTCCTCTCTCCTTCAGATCATAAATGAAATAAAGATGAAAAAATATATTAATTCAGAGAGCAGGATAATATATATAGTAACTGAACTGAACACAATTAACAAGAGACAGATTTTTCAAAATGATATTAAAATTATCAAGGTTGCTACATATAAATGTATCAAAATGATAAAATCAACTGTATTTCCATATTCCAGATTAAAAAATGGAAAAGACATTTAAAAAATTATAATAGCAACAATAACTACCTTGGGAAAGCTAAAAACAAAAAAACATGCAAAACAATCTCTGAAAAAATTATTGAAAAAAGTTTTAAAAAGCCCTTTAAAATAGGGAGACTATATCATATTCATTAATTGAAAGATTCAATGTGTCACGATGTTTTATGTGTGTGTGTGTGAGAGTCACTCAGTTGTGTCTGACTCTTTGTGACCTCATGGACTGTAGCCTGCCAGGCTCCTCTGTCCATGGGATTCTCCAGGCAAGAATACTGGAGTGGGTTGTTATTCCTCTTTCCAGGGCAGCATCCTGTCTCATGGATCGAATCTAGGTCTCCCACACTGTGGGCAGATTCTTTACCAGTTGAGCCACCGGGGAATCCCTTAATGGTATTAAATCTTTCCAAATTGATCTCAAATGGCACCCAATAAAAAAGTCCATCAGAGTGTTTTGACAAACTGATACTAACATTCATTTGGAAACATGGACAGCAATGGTTAGTCAAACAATATAAAAGAAAAAGAAAAAAGGTGGAAGTCTTGCACTGCTACCTGTCAAATCTGTTATAAAGCTTTACAGGCTAAACTGGAAACAACACACAACCCATCAAGCCACCACACCCATAGGTCAAAAACATCCATTTTTCGGCGCTCAGCTTTCTTCACAGTCCAACTCTCACATCCATGCATGACCACTGGAGAAACCATAGACTTGACTAGATGGAACTTTGTTGGCAAAGTCATGTCTCTGCTTTTGAATATGCTATCTAGGTTGGTCATAACTTTCCTTCCAAGGAGTAAGCGTCTTTTAATTTCATGGCTGCAATCACCATCTGCAGTGATTTTGGAGCCCAGAAAAATTTAATCTGACACTGTTTCCACTGGTTCCCCATCTATTTCCCATGAAGTGATGGGACCAGATGCCATGATCTTAGTTTTCTGAATGTTGAGTTTTTCACTCTCCTCTTTCACTTTCATCAAGAGGCTTTTGAGTTCCTCTTCACTTTCTGCCATAAGGGTTGTGTCATCTGCATATCTGAGGTTATTGATATTTCTCCCAGCAATCTTGATTCCAGCTTGTGCTTCTTTCAGCCCAGCGTTTCTCATGATGTACTCTGCATATAAGTTAAATAAGCAGGGTGACAATATACAACCTTGACATACTCCTTTTCTTATTTGGAACCAGTCTGTTGATCCATCTCCAGTTTTAACTGTTGCTTCCTGGCCTGCATATCGGTTTCTCAAGAGGCAAGGTGGTCTGGTATTCCCATGTCTTTCAGAATTTTCCACAGTTTATTGTGATCCACAATAATAAACCAATTCATAATACTCTGTATTTTGATTTAGGATTATTTCCAAATATGTTTCAAACTCCAAATAATAAGTACCCTATTTTAGAAGCCACAGCTATACTTCATCACCTCTCTTTGCTCTTGGTGTATCCCCTCATCCCTGCTTTATCCATCTAATCCATTTAGAAGAGGATATTTTCCAGTCCTGCTCTCTAGCAACAGCACTGATACTTTCATTCTCTTTCACTAGGTTTCCAAATTCCTGGAGCCCATGACTTCCTCTAATATGATTTCAGGCATTTGGAAGAGAAAAGGAAAAGAGTGAGTAAAAGTTATGTCAAACATACAGGTCTGAAAATAATCATGTTGTATTATATAACATATCTTGAGCATTCCTGACAGACTGTTAGCTGTATATTTATCAATGGCAACTATTTACTTGTTGAAAATGGGAAGCAGTAATATTCACCTGACCAGTTTTCTCTTAAAGCCATTTCCATGATGACGATGGGACCCAATTTTTTATTTCAGTCACTCCTGGCAAATAACACATTTGAAGAAATAAAAAATACCTGGGACAAAAAATGAAAATAACCTTTAAAAAATAAATACCCAGTTTGATAGTTGCTTTTAAATTATGACACTGTTGTGAACTCTGATCTTTTATCTATGATCTGCTACATCTCTTTGAAAGTTTTTGTGATTTTCTCTTTTATCCTGGTGTTCTGATATCTCACAATCCAGAGACTTGTGGTGGATGTTTTTATTTCATTCACCTGTGAGACATGTTGACAGAATTTTCTGTCTACATGGCAAAACTTGGAAGATTTTCTCCAGAATCCTCACTCTCTGGAGTTTTCCTCTGGCTGCTGAATTTCAGGAAGCAGGATGGAGAAAGGAACTAAGAATCTCTGAATTTAAGAAGTGGATTCTTCCCTAAACTTTCCTCTAAGCTGTGACCTCAGTCTTTTCTCCTGTCTCTTCCCAGTGTCCTGAGCATACGGCCTCTTAGATTCCCTTTCTCTATACAGCAAACCTCCCTCATCCTACTGGAGAAATAAAGTTACCTGATGAAAGGAGTTATCAAAGAGTCGTGGCTGGGAGAGCTACCTTTATCAGTCTATGTCTCCCTCTAGCCTTTTTGAAATGAAGTACTTCCAAATATAGAACCTTACAGGACTCTAAGAACATAAATGACTTCTCATTATACAGCCTCCTCTTCTGACATTTAGGCTATTAACTTCATCCTATCTACTGACTTCATTTTCACCTCTCAATATACTGTCTGTGTTTCAGAAATTTGTTGAATACTTGTTAGCTGCTTCCTGACCTCCTCTTCTCCACCTTTAAAAGGCTAATTCTCATATGTTATTGGTTATAATCATTTTAGTGGTATTCTGACTCTAAACAAGATGAAGTGTATTTCTAATCAGCTATGCATAGCCACAAGCCTTTCAAGTTAATTTCTAACAAAAAATTCTTTGTGAAAGATAAAATTGTTGACCCCTCAAATGTGTATTTTGGCAATAACTATTTTTCTGGAAAGAAACTTATGGAGTAATACAATTCCTTTATATACATATCTTAAACCAATTTCTTGTGAATCTAACTATGGTTTTTCCAGTGGTCATGTATGGATGTGAGAGTTGGACTGTGAAGAAAGCTGAGTGCCGAAGAATTGATGCTTTTGAACTGTGGTGTTGGAGAAGACTCTTGAGAGTCCCTTGGACTGCAAGGAGATCCAACCAGTCCATTCTAAAGGAGGTCAATCCTGGGTGTTCATTGGAAGGACTGATGCTAAAGCTGAAACTCCAATACTTTGGCCACCTCATGCAATGAGTTGACTCACTGGAAAAGACTCTGATGCTAGGAGGGATTGGGGGTGGGAGGAGAAGGGGACGACAGAGAATGAGATGGCTGGATGGCATCACCGACTCGATGGACATGAGTTTGAGTCAACTCCGGGAGTTGGTGATGGACAGGGAGGCCTCGCGTGCTGTGATTCATGGGGTCGCAAAGAGTCAGACACGACTGAGCGACTGAACTGAACTGAACTGAACTTGTTAGAGAATTTCCTAGACTGTGGAAATTATATCAGGCAACCTCACTAAATTTATACAATTTCCAATTATGCTTCAATAAGGAGAGTTACCATTTCCCCATCCCTGGCTCCCTTTTTTAAATTTTTGGGCACACCCTGCAGCATGTGGGACATCAGTTCCCTGAACAAGGATTGATCCCATACCCCTGCATTGGGAGTTAGAGTCATAAGCACTAGATCATGTGTGAATTCTGCAGATCTGGGCTTTAGAACACTACATTTTTACAACGAGGGGACACCAGAATGTCTTTCCATAATGAAACCAGTATGCAGCTCCAAGACGATTCATGTTGACCATGGCTGCTACACATGACCTCTTGAAATCCAGATGCTGCTGTGTTGATGTTCCTTTTATTCACAGTGTCTTCACACCTCTCTGTCATCCTCCTGTATTATATAAAGATGCCCCCATTACCATCTGTTCATTAAATCTGAAAAAATTAAGCTGCTCAGAGATTTAAATAATTCTCTGAGAGAAACAAAGTGGAATACGTCAAAGCATGTTTCTGTCATCTCTACTGAAGTCACCCTGCCCACCACATATCATACCTGTGACCTCTGGGTGCTTCAGCAGCAGGAGGAGCCCATATCTCAGAGTGGTGCTTGTCATCTCTGTCCCAGCTCCAAACAAATCAGATACAGTGATCATCAAGTTTTCAACAGTAAACTCCAATTCTTGGTTGTGTTTTTCCTAGGAATGATAAAACTGTTTGACAACCTAATTTACCAGAATTGCAGTTAATCCAAAATAGCTCATAGTGTTTTAAAGTTAATGAAAGTGAAAGTGAGAGTTGCTTAGTTGTGTTCAACTCCCTGCTACCCCATGGAATATACATACATTCCATGGAATTCTCAGGCCAGAATACTGATGTGGGTACCTTTCCCTTCTCCAGGGGATCTTCCCAACCCAGGGATAGAACCCATGTCTCCCGCATTGCAGGTGGATTCCTTACCAGCTGAGACACAAGGGAAGCCCTTTAAAGTTAAAGCAACATATAAACACAAGGTGCATTTATAGAAAAAAAAATTATTGTTGCTTTTTAGTCACTAAGTCATGTTTGACCCATGGATTATAGCTCACCAGACTCCTCTATCCGTGGGATATCCCAGGCATGAATACTGTAGCAGGTTGCCAATTTCTTCTCCAGGATATCTTCCCAAACCAGGATTGAACCCATGTCTCCTGCATTGTCAGACAGATTCTTTACCACTCAGACACTAGGGAAGCCCAAGAAAAAGCTACTATTCAATGAAACAAAACTACTGTAGATCTGTTGACTCAGACATCATTTTCTCCTATCTTTTTCGTCACTTGCCTAAAAAGTTGCACTCATCAACCTCTTTTGCATTTAGGTAGGCTATGCAGCTTAGTTCTTGCCACTAAGATATAAGTAGAAAGTACGCTTTCTCTTCTTCTTACTCAAAACAAGTATTTGAAAGAATGAGAGTGAAGGGATGGAAAACGATACTCCATACAAATGGAAATCAAAAGAAAACTGAAGTAGCCATACTCATATTAGACCAAATAGACTTTAAAATAAAGACTGAAACTTCCCTGGTGGTCCAGTGGCTAAGACTTCATACTCCCAATGTAGGGGGTTTGGGTTTGATCGCTGGTCAGGGAACTAGATCTCATATGCTGCAACTAAGAGTTCACATGCCACAATGAAACATACCACATGTCACAGGAAATATTGAAGAATGCTTGTGCCAAAACCAAGACCTGGGGCAGTCAAACAAACAAAAAATAAATAAAATTAAGACTGTTACAATAGACAATGAAGGATATTATACAATGATCACAGGATCAAACCAAGAAGAAGATCTAACAATTGTAAACATATATAAACCCAACATAGGAGAGCCTCAATATATAAGGCAAATGATAATAGCCATAAAAGGGGAATTCGACAGTAACACAATAATATTGGGAGACTTTAACACTCCATTTACAACAATGGACAGGTTATCCAGACAGAAATTTAAGAAGGAAACACAAGCTTTAAATGACCCATTAGACCAGATAGACTTAATTGATATTTGTAGGACAATTCATCCAAAGGCAACAATATACACTTTCTTGTTAAAAGCACATGGAACATTCTGCAGGATAGATCACACCTTGGGTCACAAATCAAGACTCAGTACATCTAAGAAAACTGAAATCGTATCAAACATCTTTTCTGACCACAAGGCTATGAAATCAGAAATCAATCACAGGAAAAACTGGAAAAAACACAAACACATGGAGGCTAAACAATATCATACTAAATAACCGATTCATCATTGAAGAAACAAAAGAGGAAATAAAAAATGCCTGGAGACCAACGACCTCAAAAAACGACAATCCAAAATCTATGGAATGCAACAAAGCAGTTCTAAGAGGGAAGTTTATAGCAATACAGTCTTACCTCTACAAACATGAAAAATCACAAATAAACAACGTATCTTTACACCTAAAGTAACTAAAGAAAGAAGAACAAACAAAAATGAAAATTAGTAGAAGGAAAGAAATCATAAAGATTAGAGCAGAAATAAATGAAATAGAGGTGAATAAAAGAGAAACAAAGACCAATGAAACCAAAACTGATTCTTCAAGAAGATAGACAAAATTGATAAGCCTTTAGAGAAACTTATCAAGAAAAAAAAAAAAAACTCAAATTAATAAAATTATAAATAAAAAGATAAGTTACATGGGACACCATAGAAACAAAAAGGATCAGAATAGACTACTATCAGAAATTGTAAGTCAATAAAATGGACAACCTAGAAATGGACAAATATTTAGAAAAGTACAACCTTCCAAGACTGAACCAGGAAGAAATAGAAAATATGAACAGATCAACACAAGTACTGAAATTGAAACTGTGGGTAAGAATCTTCTAACAAACAAAAGTACAGCACCAGATGGCTTCACAGCTGAATTCTATCAAACATTCAGAGAAAAGTTAACATCTACCCTTCTGAAATTCTTCCAAAAAATTGCAGAGGAAGGAACACTCTTAAGTTCATTCTATGAGGCCACCATTGTCTGGACACCAAAACCACAGGAAGATAACAAACAAAAAAAGATTATAGGCCAATATCCCTGATGACCATATGAAAGGTTGTTGCTGAATGAAAAGACACCAGGATTCTTGGCCTCTGGAGGAGAAGAATTCAATCCGGGACCAGAGACGAGGCTTGATCACTCAGAGTTTTTGTGTAATAAAGTTTTATTAAAGTATAAAGGAGACAGAGAAAGCTTCTGACATAGGCATCAGAAGGGGGCAGAAAGAGTACCCCCCTGCTAGTCTTCAGCTGGATGTTATATAGTCACTAGCAGTTTATTAATGAAAGAGAGGAATGTTTTAGAACTCAGAATGGCAACAGGCCCCTCATCCATAAGATGCATTTTGGGATAATCTTGGAACCAGATGATTCATCCTGGACCATATAACGATTGACTTGAATCTTGTAGAAGGGTAGATTACCATACAAATAGTTTCATTTACATAGATTAGGGGAATCATATCTGAGTATAGCATACTGGTTTGTCAAGTAGGTTCTGAGCCCCGACTTGAAGACAGAGTCTGGAGTAAATGCATAGTACATTAACATAGCTTAAGACAAACATTTCCATAAGAAAAATGCACTGGTTAACCCAAAGTTTGAGAATAGTTAACTTCAGGTGAAACCAGGTGTCATTATGGCAACAGTATTTTAAGAGAAACCTCCTTTTAAATTTGTATAGAGAAGGAAAAAAATATCCCTGGTTTGTTTCCTCCTGCCGCTTAAGAGAGATAAAAAATGTCTGACACTTGCAGCCTATTTCCTCCTTTTTTAGAAGCCTGACCTTCCTGCCTGTTACCCTCTCACATAGACACAAAAATTCTCCATTTTTTACCAGCAAACTGAACGCAACTCATTAAGAGGATCATATACCGTGCATGATCAAATGGGGTTTATCCCAGGGATGCAAGGATTCTTCAGTATACACCAATCAATGTGATACATCATATTAAAAAACTGAAGAATAAAAACGATTCATGGGGTGGCAAAGAGTTGGACACGACTGAGCAACTGAACTGAACTGAATTGAAACTTAAAAGTTTTTGCACAGCAAAGGAAACCATAAACAAGATGGAATGGTAACCCTCAGAATGGCAGAATATATTTGCAAATGAAGCAACTGTCAAAGGATTAATTTCTAAAATACACAAGGAGCTCATGCAACTGAGTATCAAAAAACAAATTAAAAAAACTGGGTACAAGGTATAAAGAGCCATTTCTCTGAAGAAGATATACAGATGGCCAAGAGGTACAAGAAAAGATGCTCAACATCACAAATTATTCAGTTCAGTTCAGTTCAGTCGCTCAGTCGTGTCTGACTCTTTGCGACCCCATGAATCACGGCACGCCAGGCCTCCCTGTCCATCACCAACTCCCAGAGTTCACTCAAATTCATGTCCATCGAGTTGGTGATGCCATCCAGCCATCTCATTCTCTGTCGTCCCCTTCTCCTCCTGCCCACAATCCCTCCCAGCATCAGAGTCTTTTCCAGTGAGTCAACTCTTCATATGAGGTGGCCAAAGTATTGGAGTTTCAGCTTTAGCATCAGTCCTTCCAATGGCTTAGAGGGTAAAGCATCTGCCTGCAATGCAGGAGACCTGGGTTCAATCCCTGAGTCGGGAAGATTCCCTGGAGAAGAAAAAGGCAACCCACTTCAGTACTCTTGCCTGGAAAATCCCATGAATAGAGAAGCCTGGGAGGCGGCAGTCCATGGTGTTGCAAAGCGGTGGACACGACTGAGTGACTTTCCTTTTTCCTTTTCCAGTGAACACCCAGGTCTGATCTCCTAAAGAATGGACTGGTTGGATACCCTTGCAGTCCAAGGGACTCTCAAGAGTCTTCTCCAACACCACAATTCAAAAGCATCAATTCTTCGGTGATCAGCTTTCTTCACAAATTATTAGAGAAATGTAAATCAGAATTACAATGGAGTATCATCTCACACCAGTCAGAATGGCCATCATCAGAGAAAACCTACGAACAGTAAAGGCTGGAGAGGGTGTGGAGAAAAGGGAATACTCTTACACTGCTGGTAAGAATGTAAATTGGTATATTCATTATGCAGAACAGTATGAAAGTTCCTCAAAGAACTAAAAATAGAACTACCATATGACCCAGAAATCCCACTCGTGGGCATATACCTGGAGAAAACCAAACCACAATTCAAAAAGATACATGTGCTCCAATGTTTGTTGCAGCATTATTTACAATAGCCAGGGCAGGAAGTAACCTAAATGTCTATCAACAGGGGAAGGGATAAAGAAGATGTGGTAAATATAGACAACAGAATATTATTCAGCCATTAAAAAGAGTGAAATAATGCCATGTGCACGACATGGATGGACCTAGAGATCACCATACTGAGTGAAGTAGGTCAGAGAGAGACAAATGTCATATGATATTGCTTTTATTTGGAATCTATCAAAGGGTGAAAATGAACTTATATACAAAGCAGAAACAGAGCAATGGATGTAGAAAAAAATATTTATTGTCACCAGGGGATGAGGCAGGAGGTGGGAAAGAGGAATAAATTGTGAGATTGGGATGGACACATACACACTACTATATATAAAATAGATAACTAATAAGGACTACTGTATAGTACTGGGAACTCTATTCAATACTCTGTAATGGCCTATACCAGAAAAGAATCTTAAAAAGAGTGATATATGTATATTCATAACTGATTCACCTTGTTGTTCACCTGAAACTAGCATAACAGTGTAAATCAGTTATATTACAATAAAATTTTCTTAAAAAACAAGTATTTAAAAGAGTTTACTTCTGGGCTCCAAAATCACTGCAGATGGTGATTGCAGCCATGAAATTAAAAGATGCTTACTCCTTGGAAGGAAAGTTATGACCAACTTAGACAGCATATTAAAAAGCAGAGACATTACTTCGTTAACAAAGGTCCATCTAGTCAAGGCTATGGTTTTCCAGTGGCCATGTATGGATGTGAGAGTTGGACTATAAAGAAAGCTGAGCACAGAAGAACTGATGGTTTTGAACTGTGGTGTTGGAGAAGACTCTTGAGAGTCCCTTGGAACTGCAAGGAGATCCAACCAGTCCATTCTAAAGAGATCAGTCCTGGGTGTTCATTGGAAGGACTGATGCTAAAGCTGAAACTCCAATACTTTGGCCACCTCATACAAAGAGTTGACTCACTGGAAAAGACTCTGATGCTGGAAGGGATTGTGGGCAGGAGGAGAAGGGGACGACAGAGAATGAGATGACTGGATGGCATCACCGACTCGAGGGACATGAGTTTGAGTGAACTCCAGGAGTTGGTGATGGACAGGGAGGACTGGCATGCTGCGATTCATGGGGTCGCAAAGAGTCGGACACGACTGAGAGAATGAAATAAACTAAACTGAACTCATAAATAAATGCAGAGAATACACTGATGACTCCCAGACATGAGGAGTGGTCAAAATGAATGAACATGGTCAAAAGGTGTAAATTTCCAGTTATAAAATATAAATAAATCCTGTGTATGCGTGTTGAGTTGATTCAGTTTTTTTTTTTTAACTAATTAACTTATTTTAGTTGGAAGCTTATTACTTTACAATATTGTGGTGGTTTTGTCATACATTGACATGAATCAGTCATGGGTGTACATGTGTTTCCCATCTTGAACTCCCTTCCCACTTCTCTCCCCATCCCATCCTTAATGGTCATCCCAGTGCACCAGCCCTGAGCACCCTGTTTCATGCCTCGAACCTGGGCTGGTGATCTCCTTCATATATGATAACATACATGTTTCAATCCTATTCTCTCAAATCATCCCACTCTCACTTTCTACCACAGAGTCCAAAAGACTCTTCTTTACACTGTGTCTCTTATGCTGGCTCTCATATAGGGTCATCATTACCATCTTTCTAAATTCCATATATATGTGTTAATATACTATATTGATGTTTTTCTTTCTGACTTACTTCCCTCTGTATAATAATAGGCTCCAGTTTCATCCACCTGATTAAAATTGATTCAAATGCCTTCTTAATAGCTGAGTAATATTTCATTGTGTGTATGTACCACAGATTTCTTATCCATTCGTCTGCAGATGGACATCTAGGTTGCTTCAATGTCTTGGCCATTATAAACAGTGCTGCGATGAGCATTGGGGTACATGTGTCTCTTTCAATTCTGGTTTCTTCAGTGTGTATGCCCAGCAGTGGGATTGCTGGGTCATATGGCAATTCTATTTCCAGTTTTTTAAGGAATCTCCACTCTGTTCTCCATAGTGGCTGTACTAGTTTGCATTCCCACCAACAGTGTAAGAGGGTTCCCTTTTTTCTGCACCCTCTCCAGCATTTATTGCTTGTAGACTTTTTGATAGCAGCCATTCTGACTGGCGTGAGATGGAACCTCATTGTGGTTTTGATTTGCATTTCTCTGATAATGAGTGAAACTGAACATCTTTTCATGTGTTTGTTAGTCATCTGTATGTCTTCTTTGGAGAAATGTCTGTTTAGTTCTTTGGCCTATTTTTTGATTGGGTCATTTATTTTTCTGGAATGACCTACAGGAGCTGCTTATATAGTTTTGAGATTAATCCCTTGTCAGTCGCTTTGTTTGCTATTATTTTCTCCCATTCTGAAGGCTGTCTTTTCACCTTGTTTATAGTTTCCTTCATTGTGCAAAAGCTTTTAAGTTTAATTAGGTCCCATTTGTTTATTTTTGCTTTTATTTCCATTACTCTGGGAGGTGGGTTATAGAGGATACTGCTGTGATACTCTCTGTCAGAGAGTGTTTTGCCTATGTTCCTCTAGGAGTTTTAGGGTTTCTGGTCTTACATTTAGATCTTTAATCCATTTTGAGTTTATTTTTGTGCATGCTGTTAGAAAGTGTTCTAGTTTCATTCTTTTACAAGTGGTTGACCAGTTTTCCCAGCACCACTTGTTAAAGAGATTGTCTTTTCTCCATTGTATATTCTTGCCTCCTTTGTCAAAGATAAGATGTCCATAGGTATGTGGATTTATCTCTGGGCTTTCTATTTTGTTCCACTGATCTATATTCCTGTCTTTGTGCCAGTCCCATACTGTCTTGATGACTGTAGCTTTGTAGTATAGTCTGAACTCAGGCGGGTTGATTCCTCCAGTTCCATTCTTCTTTCTCAAGACTGCTTTAGCTATTCGAGATTTTTTGTATTTCCATACAAATTGTGAAATTATTTCTTCTAGTTCTGTGAAAAATACTGTTGGTAGCTTGAAAGGGATTGCATTGAATCTATAGATTGCTTTGGATGGTATATTCATTTTCACTGTACTGATACTTCCACTCCATGAACATGGTATATTTCTCCATCTATTTGTGTCCTCTTTGATGCGACGAGTTGCCTCACTGGAAAAGACTCTGATGCTTGGAGGATTGGGGGCGGGAGAAGAAGGGGACGACAGAGAATGAGATGGCTGGATGGCATCACCGACTCGATGGACATGAGTTTGAGTGAACTCAGGGAGTTGGTGATGGACAGGGAGGCCTGGCGTGCTGTCATGGCATCGCAAAGAGTCTGACACGACTGAGCGACTGAACTGAACTGATTTCTTTCATCAGTGTTTTATAGTTTTCTATATATAGGTCTTTTGTTTCCTTAGGTAGATCCATTCCTAGTATTTTATTCTTTTCATTGCAACGGTGAATGGAATTGTTTCCTCAATTCCTCTGTTTTCTCATTGTCAGTGTATAGGAATGCAAGGGATTTCTGTGTGTTAATTTTATATCCTGCAAATTTACTATATTCATTGATTAACTCTAGTAACTTTTTGGTGGAATCTTTGGGGTTTTCTACGTAGAGGATCATGTTTTCTGCAAACAGTGAAGAGTTTTACTTCTTCTTTTTCAATCTGCATTCATTTTATTTCTTTTTCTGCTCTGATTGCTGTGGCCAAAACTTCCAAAACTATGTTGAATAGTAGTGGTGAGAGTGGGCACCCTTGTCTTGTTCCTGACTTTAGCGGAAATGCTTTCAGCTTTTCACCATTGAGGATAATGTTTATGTGGGTTTGCCATATATATCTTCCATTATGTTGAGGTATATTCCTTCTATTTCTGCCTTCTGGAGGTTTTTTTTTCATAAATGGATGTTGAATTTTGTCAGAGGCTTTCTCTGCATCTATTGAGATAATCATATGGTTGTTATTTTTCAGTTTGTTAATGTGGTGTATTACGTTGATTGATTTGTGGATATTGAAGAATCCTTGTATTACTGGGATAATGCCCACTTAGTCATAATGTATGATCTTTTTAATGTGTTGTTGGATTCTGATTGCTGGAATTTTGTTAAGGATTTTTGCATCTTGTTCATATTGGCCTGTAGTTCTCTTTTTTTGTGGCATCTTTGTCAGGTTTTGGTATTAGGGTGATGGTGGCCTCATAGAATGAGTTTGGAAGTTTACCTTCCTCTGGATGAGTCTGAGTAGGATAAGTGTTAGCTCTTCTCTAAATTTTTGGTAGAATTCTGCTATGAAGCCGTCTGGACCTGGGCTTTTGTTTGTTGGAATATTTTTTATTAGAGTTTCAATTTCCATGCTTGTGATGGGTCTGATAAGATTTTCTATTTCTTCCTGGTTCAGTTTTGATAAGTTACACTTTTCTAAGAATTTGTCCATTTCTTCCAAGTTGTCCATTTTATTGGCATATAGTTGATAATAATAGTCTCTTATGATTCTTTGTACTTCTGTGTTATCTGTTGTGATTTCTCCATTTTCATCTCTAATTTTGTTGATTTGATTCTTCTCCCTTTTATTCTTGATGAGTCTGGCTAATGGTTTGTCTATCTAATTTATATTCTTAAAGAACAAGCATTTGGCTTTGTTGATTTTGGCTATGGTCTCCATTGTTTGTTTTCATTTATTTCTGCCCAAATTTTTATGATTTCTTTCCTTCTACGAACCCTGGGGATCTTCATTCCTTTTCTTTCTGGTTCTTTTAGGTGTAGAGTAAGGTTTTTTACTTGATTTTTCTCTTGTTTCTTGAGGTAAGTGTGCATTGCTATGAACCTTGCCCTTAACACAACTTTTACTGAATCCCTTAGGTTTTGGGTTGCTGTGTTTTCATTTTCATTCGTTTTTCTGCATATTTTGATTTCTTCTGTGATTTGTTGGTTATTCAGAAGCGCATTGCTTAGCCTCCATATGTTTATATTTTTGTCGTTTCTTTTCCTGTGCTAACTGCTACTGCTGCTAAGTCACTTCAGTCGTGTCCGACTCTGTGCGACCCCATAGACGGCAGCCCACCAGGCTCCCCCGTCCCTGGGATTCTCCAGGCAGGAACACTGGAGAGGGTTGCCATTTCCTTCTCTTTTCCTGTAGCTGACATCTAACCTTACTGCACTGTGATTAGAAAAGATGCTTAGAATGATTTCAATTTTTTTGAATTTACCAAGGCTAGATTTATGGCCCAGAATGTGATCTATCCTGGAGAAGGTTCTGTGTGCACTTGAGTAAAAGGTGGAATTCATTGTTTTGGGGTGAAATGTCCTACAGATATCAATTAGGTCTAACTAGTCATAGCCTCATTTAATGTTTGTGTTTCCTTGCTAATTTTCTGTTTAGTTGCTCTATCCATAGGTGTGACTGGGGTATTAAAATCTCCCACTATTATTGTGTTACTGTTAATTTCCCATTTCGTACTTGCTACCATTTGCCTTACATATTGCGGTACTTCTATGTTGGATGCATATATATATTTATAATTGTTATATCTTCCTCTTTGATTGATCCTTTGATCATTATGCAGTGACCTTCTTTGCCTCTTTTCATGGCCTTTATTTCAAAGTCTGTTTTATCTGATATGAGTATTGCTACTCCTGCTTTCTTTTTGTCTCCATTTGCGTGAAATAGCTTTTGCCAGCCCTTCACTTTCAGTCTGTATGTGTCCCTTGCTTTGAGGTGGGTCTCTTGTAGACAGCATATATAGGGGTCTTGTTTATGCATCCATTCAGCCAGTCTTTGTCTTTTGGTTGGGGCATTCAACCCATTTACATTTAAGGTCATTATTGGTAAGTATGACCCCGTTGCCATTTGCTTTGTTGTTTGGGGTTCGAGTTTATACACCTTTTCTGTGTTTCCTGTCTAGAGAAGATCCTTTAGCATTTGTTGAAGACCTGGTTTGGTGGTGCTGAATTCTCTCAGCTTTTGCTTGTCTGTAAAGCTTTTGATTTCTCCTTCATATTTGAATGAGACCTTTCTGGGTACAGTAATCTGGGCTGTAGGTTTTCTTTCATCACTTTAAGTATGTCCTGCCTTTCCCTTCTTGCCTGAAGCATTTCTATTGAAAGATCAGCTGTTATCCTTATGCGAATCCCCTTGTGTATTATTTGTTGCTTTTCCCTTGCTGCTTTTAATATTTTCTCTTTGTGTTTGATCTTTGTTAATTTGATTAATACGTGTCTTGGGGTGTTTCGCCTTGGATTTATCCTGTTTGTGACTATCTGGGTGTCTTGGACTTGGGTGGCTATTTCCTTCTCCATTTTAGGGAAGTTTTCAACGATCATCTCCTCAAGTATTTTCTCATGGCCTTTCTTTTTGTCTTCTTCTGGGACTCTTATGATTCGAATGTTTGGGCGTTTGACATTGTCCCAGAGGTCTCTAAGGTTGTCTTCATTTCTTTTAATCCTTTTTTCTTTTTTCCTCTCTGCTTCATTTATTTCCACCATTCTATCTCCCACCTCACTCATCCTGTCTTCTGCCTCAGTTATTCTACTGTTGGTTCCCTCCAGAGTGCTTTTGATCTCAGTTATTGCATTGTTCATTATTGATTGACTCTTTTATATTTCTTCTAGGCCTTTGTTAAACATTTCTTGCATCTTCTCAATCCTTGTCTCCAAGCTATTTATCTATAACTCCATTTTGTACACCCGGGGCAGATTCACGTCAATGTGTGGCAAAACCAATACAGTAATGTAAAGTAATTAGCCTCCAATTAAAATAAATAAATTTATATAAAAGGATTTTGGATCATTTTTGCTATCATTATTCTGAATTCTTTTTCAAGTAGACTCCCTATCTCCTCCTCTTTTGTTTGGCTTGGTGGGCATTTATCATGTTCTTTTACCTGCTGAATATTTTTCTGCCTTTTCATCTTGTTTAGATTGCTGTGTTTGGGGTGGCCTTTCTGTATGCTGGAAGTTTGTGGTTCTTCTTCCCTGTGGATTGGGTTGAAGGAGTGGCTTGTCAAGATCTCCTGGTAGGGAAGCTTGCATCAGTGTTCTGGTGGGTGACATTGGATCTCTTCTCTCTGGAGTGCAATGAAGTGTCCAGTATTGAGTTCTGAGGTGTCTATGGGTTTGGTGTGACTTTTGGCCACCTGTATTTTAAAGTTCAGGGTTATGTTCCTGCGTTGCTGGGGAATTCGTTTGGTATGTTTTGCTCTAGAACTTGTTGGCTCTTGGGTGGAGCTTGATTTCAGTACAGGTATGGAGGCTTTTGGATGAGCTTTGTTGATTAATGTTCCTTGGAGTCAGGAGTTTTCTGGTGTTTTCAAGTTTTGGATTTAAGCCTCCTGCCTCTGGCTTTCAGTCTTGTTCTTACAGTAGCCTCAAGACTTCTCCATCCATACTGCATTGATGATAAAACATCTAGATTAATGGAGAAAGGATTCTCCACAGTTCGCAGGGGGACACCCAGAGAGGTTCGCAGGGTTCCATGGAGAAGAGAAGAGGGAGGAGGGAGATAGAGGTGACCAGGAGGAGAAAAGGGGGAATCAAAAGGGGGGAGAACAATCTAGCCAGGAAACAATTCCCTATTTGCTCTCCACAGCCTGGAACACCCATAGAAGTTCACAGAGTTATGTAGAAAAAAGAAAAGGGAGGAGGTAGATAGAGGTGACCAGGAGGAGAACACGGGGAATCAAAAGGGGGGAAAGCAATCTAGCTAGTAATCAATTCCCTGTGTGCTCTCCACAGCCTGGAACACCCAGAGAGGTTCACAGAGTTACATATAGAAGAGAAGAGGAAGGAAGGAGATAGAGGTGACCAGGTGGAGAAGAGGAGGAGTCAAAAGAAGAGAGACAGATCTAGCCAGTAATCAGTTCCCTATGTGTTCTCCACAGCCCGGAACACCCAAAGAGATTCACAGAGTTAAGTAGAGAAGAGAAGTGGGAGGGAGGAGATAGAGGTGACCTGGCAGAGGAAAAGGAGGGACATAAGTGGAAGAGAGCAATCAAGCCAGTAATCACACTACCTAAGAAAAATGGGTAGTGAAAATTGGATTCTTAAAGGTACAAAATTGATAGCAAATACCAAAAAGCAAACATCAAAAGATCTATAGTAGAGATTAGACTCAAAAATACAATATTGAAAAAACCCCAAAATTATAAAATATATATATATATATATGAAATATGCTTTAAAAATAAGGTTTTTTGCAGATAATGGTAGGTCACAAAAACAAAAATTAAATGAGTAATAAAGAACTTAAAAATAAAATTTTTAATTAAAAAATGATAGTAGTAAAACATATCTAGCAATTTCTCTGGATCTGTTGATGCAGTGTGGGGTCAGTTCAGTTGCAGATAGTTCCTTGTTCCAGCTTATACTTCTTCTCGAGGTCTATAGGCCGCTTCCAGTGTAGCCAGTGCTAACTACAGGGTTTTAATCTGTTTCACCTGTCACTTCCAAAGCAGTTCCCTCTTCGTTTATTTTGGCTTCCTCTCTTTGCAAGTCTCTTCAGTGTCTAATTTCTGCCATGACACATGGGGGAGAAGGTGGTCATTTATTTAGGTTCACTTGTTCAGTTGTGGTGTGGGGAGGGAGGAACACTGCAAACAAGTATCACTGGCATGTGTGGGGAGTGCTTGCAGTGTATGGGCCACACTGAGTTTGCCCCCACTCACAGCGTGTGTGCTTCCCTGGTCTACACTACTCAGGCTCCAGGTTGTGCTGCAGGGGAACTGTCCAAAGAGGGCCCTGAGTTGCGTGCCTTTCCCAGTATAAGACGCTCAGGTTCAGGTTCTTGGGTACTCCACAGAGGCACAGACTTGGTTGGGCCTGCGTTTTGTGTCCTTCCCAGGTCCAAGCAGCTCAGGTGATCAGGTGCTTGGCAAGCGTAGTCTTCCCAGGTTGGCGGTGTGTCTTATCACCTCCCTGGTCCCTGCCCCTCGGTTTCCTGGGTGCGCATCAGGAGCACCATCTCAGGTATGCTGTGTGTTTCGTCTGGTGCATTGATCTCTGACTGTGACCCTCCTAGCGGATGTCAACCATCCAGGATCCCAGGAAGACTTGATTAGCAACTGGGAGCCTACTCACAGTTTGGTGGAAGATGCCCTCTCTGAACTGAGATTGCCCCTTGCCTTCCGACTCTGGCTGTCGCCCGCCTGACTCTCTGCCTCTGGCTGGAGCAGGGAGCAGTCCACAGCCAGCTAGCTCTCCTCTGGTACTCGCTCAATCCTTTTTCTGTGAGTGGGCCAGGTTGTGCCTTATAGCTTTTTGAAGGAAAGTTTGCTCTCTTTCTCTCTCCACCCCGCCCCCCCCCCCCCCCGGCTATTCTACAGTTAGGGTTGCTATCTCACGTTATCTCCTTCAGATTATCCTCAGGGCATTCAGGCCTGGTCCTTATCCTAAGCATACAGCCTGCGCTTCCCGGTTCAGCCCCCTGTGGCTGCTGGCGGACAGGAGCGTCTGGGCTACTTCTCCGTTGGGAGTTGAGGTTAGGCGTGTAATCTGTGAGGTTTTTTTTTTTTTTTTCTTTCCTCCGTGTTATGTTGCCCTCTGAGATTCCAAAACTCCCCACAGACCCCCCCCAGCGAGAGGGTTTCCTGGTGTTTGGAAACTTCTCCTCCTTCACGACTCCCTGGAATGGGTCTTCATCCCTAACTCTTTTGTCTCCCTTTTAATCTTTTATATTTTTTCCTTTCTCCTTTCAAAGACTATGGGCTGCCTTTCTGGGTGCCTGGTGTCCTCCACCAGCGTTCAAAAGTTGTTTTGTGGAATTTGCTCAGTGTTCAACTGATCTTTTGATGAATTTGTGGGGGGAAAAGTGGTCTCCCCATCCTATTCCTCTGCCGTCTTAGGACCACCCCTCGAGTTGCTTCAGTTGTGTCTGACTCTTTGTGACCCTATGGATTGTGATCCGCCAGGCCCCTCTGTCCATGGAATTCTCCAGGCAAGAATATTAGAGTGGGTTGCTATGCCCTTCTCCAGGGGATCTTTTTGATTCAGGGATCAAATCTGGGTCTCCCGCATTGCAGGCAGATTCTTTACCATCTGAGCCACCCACCAGGGAAGTCCAAATAAGTCTTGAACATGATGACTATAGTTCATATGTATTGTATATTTTAAAGTTGCTCAGAGTAAGTCTTAAAAGTTCTCACCACAAGAAATAATTTGCTATTATTTATTATAATAGATGTTAACTAAATTTATTGTAGTGATCATTTTATGATATATACATATATTGAATCATTACATTGAACATTTGAAACTAATATGTTATATATTTATGATTTCTCAAATTAGGGGGAAAATGTACATTTTCTACAAGAAACTCATTTTAGACCCAAATACACAGATATTTTGGATGAGAAAGAAGAAAGATTTTGCAAGCAATGAGTAACCAAATGACATCTTCTTAAGAAAGCCTGTCCTCAAGAGAAACTGGTTAACCAGAGCTTCACCTTCTGGGGTTTTATCAGTTCCTAACTGACCTGAGAGAAGAGAAATATCCCATCCAGTAAGGTCTAGCATTCTATGTAGGAGAAGTGAAATTCCCAACTCTGGCCCACTTCACATATCTTGCTCCATCTAAGGAGGGAGAAAAGCACTGAGAAACACAAGTGAAGTTCACAGTCTAGAGGTACAGACTTGCTAAAATTAGGCAATTCCTATCAAAATCACTACTGTCTTCTTGGCATAAATTGACAAGTTTATCCTAATATTCACATGGAAATTTAAGGAATCCCTAAAGTCAAACAATCTTCAGAAGCAACAGCAAAGTTAGAAGACTTCTCCATTTCAAAACTAACTACAAAAATTAAGACCACTAGATGATGTGATATTGGCAAAAGACTGACAGAGATTACTGAAAGAAAATGTGAGGATTTATTTGTGTAATCTCAATTTTGAGTCAACTGATTTTTGACCAGGGTGCCAGGATGACGTGGGAAAAATATTTTCAACAAATGGTGCTCACAGATAACCAACCTCCAATTCCATATCTATGCCAATTCATCATTTAAGACTTACCTCTTTCACCCACCTACTCTTTCCTATCAATGCCTCTGCACTGCTGTATACAGCATACACCCATCTGAAATTTCCTCCCCTGTCCTTCACTGTAAATGTATTAAAATTTATTTCCAACCACTGGACATTCAGGAAGCCCAGTTAGATTAAAAAATTAGTTTCCATTACTTCATACAGTGTGTTGCAATTACCATGACCATGACCATCTTTCTTTTACAACATGATATTTCTTATTTTCTAAATTGTTTATAGTTGTTTACATTTCATGTGAGGTGTCTTTCTGTCTCTCCTTGGAGAGCCCCAATGAGCAGGATCAATTTTTCCACTTATTTAAGAATCAAATATTATATCTTCCATTATAGTCATTGTAGATTCATACACACAACAGGTAAACTGCTTGACAACATTGTTTACCCAACCATGAAAATAACCCTGGTAAATACAGAACTATTCAATGAATGAGAGGATGCACAATCAACCAGATAACTGAACCGTCATTAACATTTTACCTGCTCCATTCTGATGAGGAAACAATCAAGTCCTGAGGGTTGTTAATGTCCCAGGATGTTTGAGGTTCGCTTGTGTTTTCCAAAATATAACTTCTTAAATTAATAATATTAAATTTATACATTCTTATAATGACTCCTTGGGAAACAATTAATGAGCATAGGGAAATTATTGCAGACCTAGAAGAGAGAGCAATAGTTTATTAAATAAAGAACACCTTATGAATACTTGTATATCCTATGCCAAGCTCTGGTCAGAAATGGTATTATAAATATTAATATAATATGGTTTCTGTATTAAGGGGAATTCTTGCTTTACAGGTACTTAAGTTTCCATGCTAGTAAAGTCATGTTCAAAATTCTCCAAGCTAGGTTTCAGCAATACGTGAACTGTGAACTTCCAGATGTTCAAGTTGGTTTAGAAAAGGCAGAGATCAAATTGCCAACATCCACTGGATCATGGAAAAAGCAAGAGAGTTTCAGAAAAACATCTATTTCTGCTTCATTGACTATGCCAAAGCCTTTGACTGTGTGGATCACAATAAACTGTGGAAAATTCTGAAAGAAATGGGAATACCAGACCACCTGACCTGCCTGTTGAGAAACCTGTATGCAGGTCAGGAAGCAACAGTCAGAACTGGACATGGAACAACAGACTGGTTCAAATAGGAAAAGGAGTATGTCAAGGTTGTATATTGTCACCCTGCTTATTTAACTTATATGCAGAGTACATCATGGGGAACGCTGGGCTGGAAGAAGCACGAGCTGGAATCAAGATTGCTGGGAGAAATATCAATAACCTCAGATATGCAGATGACACTACCCTTATGGCAGAAAGTGAAGAGGAACTCAAAGGCCTCTTGATGAAAGTGAAAGAGGAGAGTGAAAGGGTTGGCTTGAAGCTCAACATTCAGAAAACTAAGATCGTGGCATCTGGTCCCATCACTTCATGGGAAATAGATGGAAAAACAGTGGAAATAGTGTCAGACTTTATTTTTTGGACTCCAAAATCACTGCAGATGCTGATTGCAGCCATGAAATTAAAAGACACTTGCTCCTCAGAAGGAAAGTTATGACCAACCTAGATAATATATTAAAAAGCAGAGACATTACTTTGCCAACCAAGGTCCATCTAGTAAGGCTATGGTTTTTCCCGTGGTCATGTATGGATGTGAGAGTTGGACTGTGAAGAAAGCTGATCGCCAAAGAATTGATGCCTTTGAACTGTGGTGCTGGAGAAGACTCTTGAGAGTCCCTTGGACTGCAAGGAGATCCAACCAGTCCATTCCAAAGGAAATCAATCCTGGGTGTTCATTGGAAGGACTGATGCTAAAGCTGAAACTCCAATACTTTGGCCACCTCATGCGACGAGTTGACTCACTGGAAAAGACTCTGATGCTGGGAAGGATTGGGGGCGGGAGGAGAAGGGGACGACAGAGAATGATAGCTGGATGGCATCACCAACTTGATGGACATGAGTTTGAGTCAACTCAGGGATTTGGTGATGGACAGGGAGACCTGGCGTGCAGTGATTCATGGGGTCGCAAAGAGTTGGACACGACTGAGCGACTGAACTGACTGAACTGAACTGAAGGTTGCTTATATATCTAAACATCACAAATGCATTATTTTGAAAAGACACATGCATCCCAATGGTCATAGCAGCATCATTTACAGTAGCCAAGATATGGAAACAGTCTAAGTGAACATCAACAGATAAACGGATAAAAAAAAATAGTTGATATACACATATGCTTTGAAATGTTCAGTTCATTCAGTTCAGTTCAGTTCAGTTCAGTCACTCAGTCGTGTCCGACTCTCCGCGACCCCATGAATCACAGCACGCCAGGCCTCCCTGTCCATCACCAACTCCCGGAGTACACTCAAACTCATGTCCACAGAGTCGGTGATGCCATCCAGCCATCTCATTCTCTGTCATCCCCTTCTCCTCCCGCCCCCAACCTTTCCCAGCATCAGAGTCTTTTCCAGTGAGTCAACTCGTTGCATGAGGTGGCCAAAGTATTGCAGTTTCAGCTTCAGCATCAGTCCCTCCAATGAACATCCAGGATTGATCTCCTTTAGAATGGACTGGTTGGATCTCCTTGCAGTATAAGGGACTCTCAAGAGTTTTCTCCAACACCATAGTTCAAAAGCATCGATTCTTCGACGATCAGCTTTCTTCACAGTCCAACTCTCACATCCAACATGACCACGGGAAAAACCATTGCCTTGACTAGACGGACCTTGGTTGGCAAAGTAATGTCTCTGCTTTTTAATATACTATCAAGGTTGGTCGTAACTTTCCTTCCAAGGAGCAAGCGTCTTTTAATTTCATGGCTGCAATCAGCATCTGCAGTGATTTTCGAGCCCCCCAAAATAAAGTCTGACACTGTCTCCACTGTTTTTCCATCTATTTCCCATGAAGTGATGGGACCAGATGCCATGATCTTTGTTTTCTGAATATTGAGCTTCAAGCCAGCCCTTTCACTCTCCTCTCACTTTCATCAAGAGGCTTTTGAGTTCCTCTTCACTTTCTGCCATAAGGGTAGTGTCATCTGCATATCTGAGGTTATTGATATTTCTCCCAGCAATCTTTATTCCAGCTTGTGCTTCTTCCAGCCCAGCGTTCCTCATGATGTACTCTGCATATAAGTTAAATAAGCAAGTTGACAATATACAACCTTGACGTACACCTATTCCTATTTGGAACCAGTCTGTTGTTCCATGTCCAGTTCTAACTGTTGCTTCCTGACCTGCATACAGGTTTCTCAAGAGGCAGGTCAGGTGGTCTGGTATTCCCATCTCTTGAAGAATGTTCCACAGTTTATTGTGATCCACACAGTCAAAGGCTTTGGCATAGTCAATGAAGCAGAAATAGATGTTTTTCTGAAACTCTCTTGCTTTCTCCATGATCCAGCGGATGTTGGCAATTTAATCTCCGGTGCCTCTGCCTTTTCTAAAACCTGCTTGAACATCTGGGAGTTCACAGTTTACATACTGCTGAAGTCTGGCTTGGAGAATTTTGAGCATGACTTTACTAGCGTGTGAGATGAGTGCAATTGTGCGGTAGTATGAGCATTCTTTGGCATTGCCTTTCTTTGGGATTGGAATGAAGACTGACCTCTTCCAGTCCTGTGGCCACTGCTGAGTTTTCCAAATTTGCTGGCATATTGCGTGCAGCACTTTCACAGCATCATCTTTCAAGACTTGAAATAGCTCAACTGGAATTCCTTCACCTCCACTAGCTTTGTTAGTAATGATGCTTTCTAAGGCCCACTTGACTTCACATTCCAAGATGTCTGGCTCTAGGTCAGTTATCACGTTATTGTGACTATCTTGGTCATGAAGATCTTTTTTGTACAGTTCTTCTGTGTATTCCTGCCACCTCTTCTTAATATCTTCTGCTTCTGTTAGGTCCATACCATTTCTGTCCTTTATCGAGCCCATCTTTGCATGAAATGTTCCCTTGGAATCTCTAATTTTCTTGAAGAGGTCTCTTGTTTTTCCTATTCTGTTGTTTTTCTCTATTTCTTTGCATTGATCACTGAGGAAGTCTTTCTTATCTCTCCTTGCTATTCTTTGGAACTCTGCATTCAGATGCTTATATCTTTCCTTTTCTCCTTTGCTTTTCGCCTCTCTTCTTTTCACAGCTATTTGTAAGGCCTCCTCAGACAGCCATTTCGCTCTTTTGCATTTCTTTTCCATGGGGATGGTCTTGGTCAGACGGGACGCGAGAGACGCTGGCCCCGGCGGCGCGGACGCCACGCGAGAGATGCTGGCCCCTGCGCAACAAACCACGCAAAGAGGTGCGGCCGTGAGGAGCTACCCCACGCCTGAGGCCAGGGCCGGTGGCCAAGAGGAGCTACCCCACGTCCAACAGGCGGTGGCTGCGCCAGCACAGGAGGGCCGAGAGGAGCTACTCCGCGTTCAAGGTCAGGAGGGGCGGCCTTGAGGAGATACCCCTCGTCCAAGGTAAGGTTCAGTTCATACTCGGCCATAAAAAAGAATGAACTTTTTCCATTTGCAACAATATTAGTGAACTTAGAGAGCATTATGCTTAGTGAATAAAATCTGAAAGAGAAAGGCAAATATTTTATGTCAACACACATGTGAAATCTGAAAAATAAGATAAATTGTATGTGGCAAAACAGACTCACAGATGTAGAGAACAAACTAGTAGTCACCAGTGGAGAGAAACGAACAGAGAGGGGTGGAATAGGGGATGGGATTAAGAAACAAACTTTTATGTATAAAATAAATAAGCAAGAGTGAAGTAAGCCAGAAAGAAAAACACCAATACAGTATATTAACACATATATATGGAATTTAGAAAGATGATAATGATAACCCTGTATATGAGACAGCAAAAGAGACACAGATGTATAGAACAGTCTTTTGGACTCTGTGGGAGAGGGCGAGGGTGGGATGATTTGGGAGAATGGCATTGAAACATGTGTATTATCATATGTGAAACAAATTGCCAGTCCAGGTTCAATGCATGATACAGGATGTTGGGGCTGGTGATGAACCAGAGGGATGGGATGGGGAGAGAGGTGGGAGAATGATTCAAGATGGGGAACACATGTACACCTGGGGCAGATTCATGTCAATGTATGGCAAAACCAATACAATAATGTAAAGTAATTAGTCTCCAATTAAAATAAACAAATTTTAAAAAATAAATAAGCAACATGGATATATTAAACAACATGGAAAATGAAGTCATTATTTTGTAATAACTTTAAAGAAATTATGATACATAAAATATTGAATAACTATACTGTATATCTGAAACTAATATAATATTGTAAATCAACTGTATTACAATAAAAGAAGAAAAAGAAAAATACATGGTTTCCCTCTCCATCACTGAAGAGTTAAAATTTCATCAGTGTAACTTATAAAGACACAGTCTGAAAATATCAGTGTAACTAAAAAGTAATTTATTGGGAAAGTTTGAGATATCATGTCTTTCCCTACCTCTCAGTCACTTTGAGACATAGCTTCTTCTGTTGCTTTTTTGGTCTGTCATTGTCAGAAATAATGGACTGAAGGATGCACACCAGGGAAGGGAAATTATAGAAAGAATAACAGTTGAAGTTTCAGTACAGGAGAGAAGGCTGGGACTTCATTAAATGCACCCACAGCAAAAGCACAGAAGCACCACAACACACACAGCTAAACACAGAGGACATGTACTGGTCATGAGAGATTGACAATTCACACAATTTCCATGCCATTTTGATGTTTGAAAATCTCTTCAGATTTTCTCAAACAACTTTGCCTAATGTAAACTGTTCTCACCTTAAGGATGAAGAAACAGGTTCTCTGAGAGTCAGTACTTAAGGCAAGGACATATAGACCAAAGGTATTAGGACTCACATTGGAACCCACAAACTTGGTCTTGGACTTTTCCTTCCAGCAAAACATTCAGTGCAACTAGGTACACCAGTATTTACTGTATCATTAGGGTTCATAATGCACCCTAATCAGTGACTTTCAAAGTAAACATTAATATAGTTAATAATTATAGAACCTGTTTATTTAATTAGGGGTCAGAAAAGTTTGGTTTTGTAATCTTTTGAGCTGAGTGAACCTAGGTCTCCATGACCACTTTAATCAGGACAAACCTAAGCTCTGATTTGTTGCCTAACTCACATGGATCTAACTCTGATAGAACTAAATCAGTTTATTTTGAATAAAAGAAGCTCAGTCATTCTCCTTTAGCAGCTATTTTATTCTTTGAGAAAGAAGTGTCTTGTTCTGTACTTCCTTCTTGCTAGGGTTTATGAATGGCAATTATTCTTATGGTATGAAAGAATGACAAATAATTGGAGCTCTGAGATCAATTCACCTGATCTTAATTTTTTCAAGTGAACAATCACTGCAGATGGTGACTGCAACCATGAAATTAGACTGTCATCAATTCATCAATACCAGAACTTATCTGAGAATTCAGCATTTTCGCTCTCAGTTTAGTGATATCGCACATCAACTGAAATTCCAATTGATGTCCAAATGATCAGGACGGCATCAGCATTAAGCCCTCCACAACCATAGATGAATGCACCTTGCCTTGAGAATTGTGAAGTAGAGTTGGATTTTTTCTTTTAAATTACTGGAAGCTATTTTTAGAAAAGTTTTAGGTACTCACCCAAACTAGGTGAAATGTATACAATTCCCAAATGTCCGTTACCATACCCAAAACCTCTCCTATCAGCAGCCTTCACCAGCATGGTACATTTGTTTCACTCAATGAACTGACACAGCATTATCAACCAAAGTCCATGGTTTCTAAAAGCTTCATCTTCTGTGCTGTGTTCAATTTTTTAATTTTTTGACAAAACCATAATAACTTGAATAGACCATTGTAGTATCAAACAGAATAGTTCCATTACCCTAAAAATCTGTGATTCACTTATTCATTCTTACCTCCTACCAAACTGCTGGCAACCACTGATTTTTTTCACTGTCTCCATAATTTTGCCTTTTCAGAATGTTGTATGGTTGAAATCATAGTATGTTGTCTTCATTGGTTTCTCTCACTAAGTAATTCTCATAAGGTTTTTCCATGAGTTTTCACGGTTTGTCAGCTCATTTGTAACAACAAGATAATGTTCAGTTGTATGGATGTGCTTCAGTTTATGCATTCACCTACTGAAGGACTCCTGGTAGCTTCCAGGTTTTAGCAATTATGGATAAAGTTCAGTTCAGTTCAGTTCAGTCGCTCAGTCGTGTCTGACTCTTTGCGACCCCATGAATCACAGCACGCCAGCCCTCCCTGTCCATCACCAATTCCCGGAGTTCACTCAAACTCATGTCCATCGAGTCGGTAATGCCATCCAGCCATCTCATTCTCTGTCGTTCCCTTCTCCTCCCGCCCCCAATCCTTCCCAGCATCAGAGTCTTTTCCAGTGAAAATTCATGAAAATTCATGTGAGGGTTTTTATGTGAACAGAAGTTTTCAAATCACTGGGTTAATACCAAGGAGTGTGATTGGTAGATCATTTCATAATTGTAAATTTTGTTTTGTAAAAACTATCAACTGACTTTCAAAGTGGCTGTACCATGCAGAATTGTACACAATAATAATAGTCCTTGTTGCTTCCACATCATCACCAATGTTTGGTTTTGTCAATGATTTGGATTTTACTAATTGTTATCTGGGTGTAATGGTATCTCATTGCTGTTATCGTTTGCAAGTTCCTAGTGATAAATCTGTATCTGTATATTTTTAGTGGGCTTCCCTGGCGGCTCAGCTGGTAAAGAATCCATCTGCAATGCGAGAGACCTGGGTTCAATCCCTCGGTTGGGAAGATCCCTTGGAGAAGAGAAAGACTACCCACTCTAGTATTCTGGTCAGGAGAATTCATTCCATGGGCTGTAATGTCCATGGGGTTGCAGAGTTGGACACGACTGAGCGACTTTCACTTTCGCTTTCATAATTTTAATGTTTAAATCATAACAAGCATACTGTTTATTTATTTATTTTTCTGGTTGTGCCAAGTGGCTTGCAGTATCTTCGTTCCCAAAGCAGGAATTGAACCAGTACCCTCAGCAGTGAAAGCATGGAGTCATAACCGCTGGGCAGACAGGAAACTCTCCTATACATACTGTTTAGAAATGTAGCTTTTCAGTTGACAGAGTGAACATTTTCCCCTTTAAACATAAATTTTGTTTTGTTTCTGGCCGCATTGTGTGGCTTGCAGTATCTCAGTTCCCCTGACCAGGGGGTTGAATCCAGGCCGTGGAAATCCTAAGCACTGGATTAGGAATCCTAATCACTGGAATCCTAACCACTAGGCTACCAGGGATCTCCCTAAACATAAACTTTAATTCTGGGGAGAAGTCTAGCTACATCATTAAATATGAAACTCCAATGTGTGCTGTCACTTGCACAAGTAGGAATTGTTGCACACCTCCACTCCCCAAATTTTAAAACTTGCTGTTCATATACCTATGATACCAGGACCCAGCTTTTTAATCTCAATCACTTCATCCCTAAATCACAACAGACTTTTGTCTAAGTTCCCCTTGTTCCTTTGGCAAGTAAAGACGGAGTTTTTGTATTGTTCCTGAGTGGGTCAGAAATATTCCCTGGAGAAGGGCATGGCGACCCATTCCCATATTCTTGCCCACAGAATCCCACGGACAGAGGAGCCTGGCAGGCTGCAGTCCATAGGGTTGCAAAGAGTTGGACACAACTGAAGCGACTTAGCACACACACATGGATGGGTTGCTCCCTGATCCTTCTATTTGAGTTGCCTAGCAGCCCCACTCCAATACTCTTGCCTGGAAAATCCCATGGACGGAGGAGCCTGGTGGGCTGCAGTCCATGGGGTCGCTAAGAGTCAGACACAACTGGGCGACTTCACTTTCACTTTTCGCTTTCATGCATTGGAGAAGGAAATGGCAACCCACCCCAGTGTTCTTGCCCGGAGAATCCCATGGACGGGGGATCCTGGTGGGCTGCCGTCTATGGGGTCACACAGAGTCAGACACGACTGAAGTGACTTAGCAGCAGCAGCAGTGATATATTATGTTGAGCATTTCCACATGCTTATTTGCCATGCATATATCTACTTTGGTGAGGTATCCATTCAGATCACTTGCTCTTTTTTTTTCTCCCCTGGCTTCACTGTGCTGTGCAATGAAACTTACCCAACCACGGATCAGACTCCTACCCTGTGAGGTGGAAACTCAGAGTCTTAACCAGCGGACCACCTGGGAAGTCCTTTACCCATTTTCAAAATGGCTTGCTATATTTCTAATTGCTGATTTTTAGAGCTCTTAGAACACATTGAATGGGCTTCCCAGGTGGTGCTAATGGTAAAGAACCTGCCTGCCTATGCAGGAGTCCTAAAATGTATAGGTTCAATCTCTGGGTTGGGAAGATCCCCTGGAGGAGGGCAGGGCAATCCACTCCAGAATTCTGGCCTGAGAAATCCCTTGGACAGGGGAGGCTGGTGGGCGACAGGCTATGGGATCACAGAAGAGTTGGACATGAATAAGCAATTAAACAACAACAATCACTGATCTCAATATTTCCTACAGGATGAAACTGCTCCTGAAAACAATTTCTCCACCTTCAAATCCAAACTTCAAGTAATTCATTTTAACATGCAGCCCAGGGAGCTTTTCTACTCTCATTCCCTCTGTCCTTCTCTATGGATATGAGGACCATGTGACATCTTTGCCTTTTTTCCTTCCTCCCTTATATGCAATATGCATAAAAGAAGGAAAGCTTGAAAACTGGCTTATCAAATTATGTATTTTATTAGGAATATGCATATCAGAAATAGCTCTGTATTGTACACACAGTAATCATCTTGTTCTATATTGTATGGAGCGCATAGTACAATGCACATAGAACTACTCAATATTATATAATTATTTGCATATCTGGTGGCCAATATGGATGTTACAGAGTATGAAGAACAGCAGATACATTTCTGCAGTGAAATTACAGAATAAATGAGGAGAGGTCAGAGCAGGCACTCTCAGAAAAGATGATGGGAAGCAGGTGAACAATGCCGCAGATGAGTGGGAGTTGAAGACATCACTGAAGAAATTAGAGGATCTAACATTCCTCACATAGGAATGAAACAGAGCTGGTAAAAAGGTGGCACGGAAATTAACCCATTGACAACTGGGATGGTGTCAAGGTCCTTTGGGTCAACCACAGATTTCAAGGTAAATTTTTGTAAAATTGTGGTCAGGAATAAAAACAGCTCCATGCCGGCTAGGCCCTCTCCCAAACAAATCCGTTTCCCTGGAAACAACAAACACAGAGGGTACATACTCCTTGAACTCTGTCTTTCTGGCTGTCAGAAAGAGACTATGTAGTAGCCATTTGATGAATATTTGAATGGATGGATGGAATGGCTGGATAAACAGATGGGAAAAGGGTGAACACATATGCTATCCACCTAACATCTTATCATAACAAATATCATTCCTTCAAGAAATATTTACTGATTATTCCAAACACTTCATTAAATTATTCATGCATTATAACTGCAATTTCATATTTTCAACTTTCTACCCATCTTTTTCTAGAAACTCACGTATATTGGCTGTATTTTCTGATCCTAGTCTAGTAGTCCCACATGTTTCTTTTCATTCTTCACAGCCTCTGTTCTCTGCTCTAAGTATACCTACTCTTCATCAAACTCCAACACACCTTGAAGTTTCAAGTTTTATAACACGTTTTTTGGGGGTTTTTTTTGGCTAAGTTGTAGTTCTCTGATATTTTCAGTTCCCAGTTTTGGCGAATGTCAACCCACTCCAGTGTTCTTGCCTGGAGAATCCCAGGGATGGGGGAGCCTGGTGGGCTTCCGTCTATGGGGTCGCACAGAGTCGGACATGACTGAAGTGACTTAGCAGCAGCAGCAGCTCAAGTTTTATTTCTAAATGGAAAGAACTGGGTCACCTCTCCAAAGCTCCAGTAATCTAGCCCAATAATGAGGATGTTTCATGGGGAGGGAAAGGGCATAGGTATTGGGCTGCTGCCCCTTATCATGGACAAAGAGCATTTCTACCAGCCCCAGGATAGGTACTATGTAACTCCCAACTGATCCTTAGAAGGTATCCTGTCCTCTAAAGTACTGAATGGGAAAAAAATATATATTACCTGTTGAGAAAGCCATGAAATAGTCACTCTTCCTAAAGTTGCCACTCTCATCCAGAAAGTGGCCAGGGTCAAACACCTCTGGGTTGGGAAATTCTTTGTCATCATGTAGCACAGAAGTCAGTGACGTTAATATATCTGTGCCCTGGAAAGAACAGATGAAGATAAACTGAACTATGAAAAAGTCACAGAGCTGGAAGAACTGCCTCATATCATTTAGTCCAATCTTATGATCAATAATGAAGACTCCTCAGTCCAAAGGAGGGCAGTGACATTTTGTGGCAGAAAGAACAAGTAATAAAGAAGAATAAGTTTAAGAGTAGTGGCAATGATGCTGCTAAGTGAACAGCCTCTGAAATACTAGGTACCTGGATTCTAGGGTACCAGACCTTATGAACCATTTTGCTTATCACATTTGGACAGTGATGTCTGACTTCACCAGCTGCTTTACTTTATCATTTCAATTTTCACTCATCTTATTTGTGGATTATGGTTGAATATGGGAAGTCTCTATAGGACTTGAGAGGTCTAGAGTTATCTGTTCATAGTGTTTTTGTAAATGGATATATGATCTTCTATGATAATAAGTATGGTAACAAATGGGGTTTCCCAGGTGGCTCGGTGGTACAGAACTTGCATGCCAACGCAGGAGACTTAAGACTGGGTCAAGAAGATGCCCTGGAGAAGGGCATGGCAACCCACTCCAGTATTCTTGCCTGGAGTTATCCCATGGCCAGAGGAGCCTAGTGAGCTACAGTCCAAAGAGTCAGACACAACTGAAGCAACTTAGCATGCATACATGGTAACAAATATTAGTGTTTACCATTGCCATGAAGACTGTTTGTCTTTATTTAATAATATACAGTAGGGCTTCCCTAGTAGCTCAGTGGTAGAGAATCCACCTGTCAATGCAGGGACACGGGTTCAATCCCTGCTCTGGGAAGATCCCACATGCTGTGGAGTAGCTAAGCCCCAGCACTACAAATACTGAACCTTTGCTCTAGAACCTGGGAACCACAACTATTGAGCCCACGCACTGCAACTAGTGAAGCTTTTGTGCCCTAAAGCATGTGTTACACAAAAGGAGAAGTCACGCAAAATGAGAAGCCAGTGCACTGCAACAAAGATTAACCCCCACTCACCACAACTAGAGAAAAGTCCACATGTAGCAACAAAGACACAGCACAGCCAAAAATAAATTTTAAAAATTATTTTTTAAAAAAATATACTGTAGATTTCATTACAGATTAATCCTAGATTTGAAACACAGGAAGTATGATAAAACTAGAAACATAATTTTACACCAATTCAGCTTAGTATCATTAATTTAAACAAGTTTTACTAGCAAAGCTAAAACTGTTGGGCGAATAATTAAGAAGCACTATTCTCCCAAAGCTCTAAAGTACCATGCAATAGATTTTTATATATTAAGTGTAAAAAAAGGACCTGTGCCCTGGAGAAATCTGGCAGGTACCACTTTATCATGTGAACAACACTGCATAACCAATAATAATGGGGTAAGTGACAGTATAAACCTTCACCTGATTTATGAGAAAAAAAGAAACTATAAAGGTTATACTAAGAAAATTAGGACATTTTAAGTATAGCCTGTACATGAAATAATATTATTGTTTCAGTGATAACTCCTGCGCACACATGCTATTATTCCTCTGTGTACAATGATCATTGTTACTGAGGCATGCATACTGAAGTAGGGAGCTTTTGATGGATACCTAGATATGGATAGATAAGCATTTATTAATGGAAGAAATGTTCCCATATTGCCATATAGTGAAGTTGTTCTGTTTTATAAATACTTTAACTTGAATTCTGTATTAAGTAAAACATCCTGTTATGGTCTATCAAATATTCTGTCCATGCTCCTGCTCAGTCATGTCCAACTCTTTTTGACCCCATGGATTGTAGCCCACCAGGCTCCCCTGTCCGTGGGATTTTCCAGGAAAGAATACTGAAATGGGTTGCCATTTCCTTTTCCAGGAGATCTTCCTGGCTCAGGGACTGAAATGGTATCTCCTGGATCTCCTGTATTGTCAGGTGGATTCTTTCATCACTGAGCCACAGGGAAACTTCCCTAATCTGATAAAAAATATTCTAACAAAATATACATAAAACATCATTCCTAATAGTGAGATGTTAACTTCCACTCTCTTTCATATCAGAAATGAAACAAGGATGACATGAAGAAATTAACCCAGATAGCAGGATAATGTATATAGAAATTGCTATTAACTAGAGATGTGAGAGTTGGACTGTGAAGAAAGCTGATCGCCTAAGAATTGATGCTTTTGAACTGTGGTGCTGGAGAAGACTCTTGAGAGTCCCTTGGACTGCAAGGGGATCCAACCAGTCCATTCTAAAGGAGATCAATCCTGGGTGTTCATTGGAAGGGCTGATGCTGAAGCTGAAACTGCAATACTTTGGTCACCTCATGCGACGAGTTGACTCACTGGAAAAGAGTCTGATGCTAGGAGGGATTGGGGGTGGGAGGAGACAGGGACGACCAAGAATGAGATGGCTGGATGGCATCACCGACTCGATGGACGTGAGTTTGAGTGTACTCCGGGAGTTGGTGATGGACAGGGAGGCCTGGCATACTGTGATTCATGGGGTCTCAAAGAGTCGGACACGACTGAGCGACTGAACTGAACTGAACTGAGAGACGTTTTCAAAATGACTTTAAATTTAGCAAGGTTGTTACATATAAAGTCATCAAAATGATAAAATCAATTATATTTTGATATTCCACATAAAAATGGAAAAGGAATTTTAAAATGCTTATAACAACAACAATAAACACCTTGGAAAGACAAAAAAATATGCAAACCACTGCCTGAAAAAATTACTGAAAAATTTAAAGAAAGTCCTTTAAAACAGAAAGACTGTATCATATCCAATAAAGGAAAAAATCAATCTGTCATGATATTAAGTCTTTCCAAACTGATCTAGCATGTCACTCTGATAAAAAAAAATCCCAGCAGAGTGTTCTGGTAAATTGACAAATTGATATTAATATTCATTTGGAAATGTGGACAGCTATGGTTAGCCCAAAAACATAAAAGAAGCAGAACAAATTTGGAAGTCTTGTACTGCTACCTGTCAAAATCAGCTATAAAGATTTACAGACTAAACTGGAAACAACACACAACCCATCAAGCTGCCTCACACATGATTATTTTTACTTCTCTCACCTGGTGTTCATCAAGAGTCGCACCCATACTGTGTAAATGAGAACTTCAAGACCAGTGAGGTCAGTAAAAGAGAAACCGATCTTACCTTTGGGATGAGGTAGTTTCTGAATTTAATGTCACGGGTCACCACATGGGGCAGATTGGTGGGGAGCAGGTCAATGTATCTCTGGATCTCGTGAATCACAGCATCTGTATAGGGCATGTGGCTCCTGCCCTGCATGCAGGGGCTCCGGTGTCTGCCAATGACACGGTCAATCTCTTCCTGGACCTTAGCTGATAAGGAACGTAAGGAAGACTGATGGAGAAAGAGGAAAATTCACACCACATTCCATACCAATTCAGGGATAAATGAGGCACTATGATGGTGTCCCAGTATCATTATATACATAAACTATATGACCAGAAGTGGAACTAAACAGAAAGAGATAATGGCCATAATACAGACACATAAAAGTTTCTTACAAGCCTGGTTTAAGATACATCTATATATCCTTCTATATTAGCATACACGATAAAACAAAGAGAAATGATGAAATGTTTCAAATATAAACAGAATATAAAGTCAAGAAATTATAGTCCTTGAAGAAAGAAACAAGAATCAAATATTAATTTTATATCAGAATACTATAGGTTAAAAAGTTAAATTATAATATGTGTGTTCTGCGTATTTGTGTATTATGCACGTGCAATTTGCAATGGTACTCAGGTCATTCTCCAGCTGTCAAATGCCACCGCTTTCCGCATTCTAGCAGTTTCTTCTGAAATTCATGTCCTATTTCTAAATAATGACTCTCTATTTTTATTTCTCACTCACAGATTCTTAAACAATATCTGACATCTTGGTACGAGAGTTGAGAATTTACATCTCCATCTTCCCTCAAACAAAATCACATACACACCACACACACATATGCATCCCCATAATCTATTTCCCCAATATATTTATACCACAATTTTTGATGGTTAGAATATTCATTGTTCCATCATTCTACAATGCTCTCTGGTAAGACAATTATGATCATGTCTCATATTTGGTATTTTCTTGGACTTGGCCACATCTCTTTAGTTCAATTCATAAAATTCTTTACCCTGATTCAGGATTATTTCCAAATGCTTAGGTAGATGTTCAAATTCCTAATCATAAAAACCCTAATATTCAGAAGCTACATGTAGTCGATCACCTCTCTTTTGTTCTTGGTATCTCCCCAACACCTGCTTTATTCATCTAACCCATTTAGAAATGGATATTTTCCAGGCCTGCTGTCTAGCAACAACATTGACAGTTTCACTCTCCTTCAGGAGGTTTCCAAATCCCTGGAGACCATGACTTCCTCTGACATGACTTCAGGCATTTGGATGAGAAAGGGTTGAAAGAATGGGTAAAAATTCGTTAAACATACAAGTCTGAAAATACCCTTTTAAAAATTAATACCCAGTTTGATAGTTGCTCTTGAATTATGATGCTGTTGTGAACTCTTTTATCTATGACCTGCTACATCTCCGAATGTTTTTGTAATTTTTTTCTCTTTTATCCAGGTATGCTGAAATTTCATGACTCTGTGTCTTGGGGTGGATGTCCTTATTTCATTCACTCTGTGAGACATGTTGAGAGAATTTTCTGTCTACATGGCAAAACTTGGAAGTCTTTTCTCCAGAGTGCTCACTCTCTGGAGTTTTCCTCTGGCTGCTGAATTTCAGGAAGCAGAATGGGAAAGGAGCTAAGAATCTCTGAATTCAAGAAATGGATTCTTCCCTAACCTTTCCTCTAAGTTGTGACCTCACTCTTTTCCCCTGTTTCTGTCCAGTGTCCTAAGAAGGGCTTCTTAGATTTCCTTTCTCTAGACAGTAAACCTCTTTCATCCTATTGGAGAAACAGAGTTACCTGAAAGGAGTTATCAAAGACTTGTGGTTGGGAGAGTTTCCTTTATCAGCCTGTGTCTTCCTCTATCTTTTTAGAAACAAGGTACTTCCAAACATAACCTTAAGGACTGTAAGAACATAAATGACTTCTCCTCATTTGATGACACCTCTCTAATGGCAGAAAGTGAAGAGGAACTGAAGAGCCTTTTGATGAGGGTGAAAGAGGAAAGTGAAATGCTGGCTTAAAACTCAACATTCAAAAAACTAAGATCTGGTCCCATCATTTTATGGCAGTGGTTAGACAGCATCGCCGACTCAATGGACATGAATTTAAGCAAACCCTGGGAGATAGGAAAAGACAGGGGAGTCTGGAATGCTGAAGTCCATGGGGTCACAAAGAGTTGAATACAGCTTAGTGACTGAACAACAACCACAATATTATACCATTCTGACTATAACTTCATCGTCTCTACTGACTTCACTGTCAACCCTCAATATGCTCTCTGTGATTCAGAAATTTGTTGAATATTTGTTGGCTGCTTCCTGACTCCAACTTAGAGAGGCTAATTCTCATAGGTTATAGGTTATAATCATTTCAGTGGTATTCTGACAAACAAGAAAGCATGTGCTTCTAAACATAACCATAGCCTTTAAAAGTTAATTTCTATGCACCTATTTACACCTTATCTTTGATAAAGGAGGCAAGAATATACAATGGAGAAAAGACAATCTCTTTAACAAGTGGTGCTGGGAAAACTGGTCAACCACTTGTAAAAGAATGAAACTAGAACACTTTCTAACATCATACACAAAAATAAACTCAAAATGGATTAAAGATCTAATGTAAGACCAGAAACTATTAAGCTCCTAGATGAAAACATAGGGAAAACACTCTCCAACATAAACCACAGCAGGATCCTCTATAACCCACCTCCCAGAATATTGGAAATAAAAGCAAAAATAAACAATTGGGACCTAATTAAACTTAAAAGTTTCTGCACAAAAAAGGAAACTATAAGCAAGGTGAAAAGACAGCCTTCAGAATGGGAGAAAATAATAGCAAATGAAGCAACAGACAAAGAATAAATCTCAAAAATATACAAGCAACTCCTGCAGCTCAATTCCAGAAAAATGAAAGACCAAATTAAAAAGTGGGCCAAAGACCTAAACAGACATTTCTCCAAAGAAGACATACAGATGGTTAACAAACAGATAAAAAGATGCTCAACATCACTCATTATCAGAGAAATGCAAATCAAAATCACAATGAGGTACCATTTCACACCAGCCAGAATGGCTGCTATCCAAAAATCTACAAGCAATAAATTCTGGAGAGGGTGTGGGGAAAAGGGAACCCTCTTACGCTGTTGGTCGGAATGCAAACTAGTACAGCCACTATGGAGAACAGTGTGGAAATTCCTTAAATAACCGGAAATAGAACTGCCATATGATCCAGCAATCCCACTGCTGGGCATACACACCTAGGAAACCAGAATTGAAAGAGACACATGTACTCCAATGTTCATTGCAGCACTGTTTATAATAGCCAGGACATGGAAGCAACCTAGATATCCATCAGCAGATGAATGGATAAGAAAGCTGTGGTATGTATACACAATGGAATATTACTCAGCCATTATAAAGAATACATTTGAATCAGTTCTAATGTTGTGGATGAAATTGTAACCTAATATACACAGTTAAGTAAGACTAAAGAAAAACACCAATACAGCATTTTAACACATATATATGGGATTTAGAGGAGAAGACAATGGCAAGCCACTCTAGTACTCTTGCCTAGAAAATCGCATGGACAGAGGAGCCTGGTGGGCTGCAGTCCACGGGGTTGCTACTAGTCAGACACAACTGAGTGACTTCACTATCACTTTTCACTTCCACACAATGGAGAAGGAAATGGCAACCCACTCCAGTGTTCTTGCCTGGAGAATCCCAGGGAAGGGGGAGCCTGGTGGGCTTCCATCTATGGGGTCGCACAGAGTCGGACACGACTGAAGCAATTTAGCAGCAGCAGCATGGGATTTAGAAAATGGTAGCGATAACCCTGTATCGTTCAGAAGCCTATAAGCACATGAAGTTTGAAGGAGGTGTGCACACAGTCCAGAGAGTGCCCAAGACCGAGAAGCAAGGCTGCATCCACGCCAGCACCATGACTGTAGCCATCTTACCCCAGCCTACTGAGATTAACCCGGTGATTAATCCTAAGGATTTAAGGGTTAATACTAAGCGAGCCAGTGATGCCAGGGGGCAGCATGTGAACATCACAGACAGTGCTGTCCGGATTGTTCATCTCCCAACGAGTATTGTTTCTGAATGCCAACAAGAAAGATCTCAACTGAAAAATGAAGAGATGGCTATGAAAAAATTACATGTAAAACTACAGCCTGCAGCTAGAAGAAGAAACAAGTAAGTGATACAATGCTAGAAAGATTCAGATTGGCACAAAAGGAAGGTCAGAGAAAATAAGAACGTATAATTTTCCACAGAACAGGGTCACAGATCACAGAATAAACAAGTCACTTCATGATTTTGAAATTTTATGCAAGGCGAGTGCCTACTGGATGAACTTGTACAGTCATTGAAGGACTATGCTAATTATGAATCTTTAGTAGAAATTATTTCCAAAAAAATTTAAGTTGATTTGTTATTAAAGACTTGTATAGCTTCTGAAAATTCTGTTATAGCAAATCAGGCTGTGTACATACAGTATTCTCTTGAAACACGTGAGTTAACACAGGTGAGAGTAACATTTTTAATAAACAGCTAATTTACATGAGTCTCTGAACGTATTAAGTAAAAAAGCATGTAATATTAAAAAAAAAAAAAAAACACTTTGTCTCTTTTGCTGTCTCAGTCTTTCGAGACAGTAAAAGAGACAAAGATATATTGAACAGTCTTTTGAACTCTGTGGGAGAGGGAGCAGTGGGATGTTATGGGAGAATGGCATTGAAACATATAAATTATATGTGAAACGAATCGCCAGTCCAGGTTCGATGCATGATACAGGGTGCTCGGGGCTGGTGCACTGGGATGACCCAAAGGGATGGGATGGGGAGGGAAGTGGGAGGGGGTTCAGGATGGGGAACACATGTACACCCATGGCGGATTCAAGTCAATGTATGGCAAAACCAATACAATATTGTAAAGTAAAATAAATAATTTTTATAAAGTTAATTTCTAACAAAAAGTTTTTTTTGAAAGATAAAATTCTTGACCCCTTAAAATGTGTATTTTGGCAACAATCATTTTTCTGGAAACAAACTTATGGATTAATACAATTTCTTTACATACATATCTTAAACTAATTTATTGTCAATCTAACTCTTTTGAGGACTTCTTAGATTGTTGAAATTGCATCAGGCAGCCTTACTAAATTTCTATGATTTCCAATTTCTTTAATAAAGAGAGCTTCTAGTTTCTCAACCCTCATTTCTTTCTTTTTTTGATTTTTGGCAGCTCTGTCCAGAGCATGTGGGACCTTAGTTTCCTGACCTGGGTTTGAATCAGTACTCTCTGCATTGGAGCTTGAGTTGTAACCACTAGACCACGGGGGAAGTCCTTGGACCATGGTTCTAGAACACTGCATTTTCAGCATGTGGGGACATCAGAGTGGTCTGTCCATAATCAAAACCAATATGCAGCTTGAGGCCGATTCATGCTGGCCTTGCTTGCTACACATGACCTCCCATGAAATTCAGGTGCTTAATATCTTCACATATTATGTAAAGATGTCACATTACTATCCCTTCATTAAATCTGGGGGAAAAAATTAAGTTGCTCAGTCTTAAGTAATTCTCTAAGAGAAACAAGGTAGAATACATTCAAGCATCTTTCTATCATCTCTTCTGAAGTCACCCTGCCCACCATGTTATCATACCTATGACCTTTGGTTGTTTCAGCAGGAGGAGGAACCCATATCTCAGTGTGGTGCTCGTCGTCTCTGTCCCAGCTGAAAACAAATCCAATACAGTGTGTGCCAAGTTTTCAACCGTATACTCCAGTTCCTGATTGTTCTTTTCCTAGGAATAATTTAATTAAAAAGTTACAAAGCACCCAAAAAAGGAGGAGGTATAGAACAGTAATAGCAAAAAAAAAAAAAATAAGTTGACACAAATCATTCCTGAGGAAGTCAGGAATGGACTTACTAAACAAAAACTTTCAGATACATACCTTTAATATGCTTAAATAGCTAATGAAAATCATCAAGAACTAAAGAAAATCTGAAAAGTATATGAACAAGTATAGAGTAACATGAAAGGTACTATAAAAATAAATCAAACAGAATTTTGGAGCCAAAAATCACACTACCCGAATATTTTAAAATTTTCCAGAAAGTTTGAACAGTAGACTATGGGAAATCCAAGAAAGAAACAGCAAATCTGAAGCAGAATAAAAATTTCCAGTGTGATTATCAGAAAGAAAAAGTAATAAAGAAAAATAAATAGAACCTAAGGACCCATGGCACTCAATTGTACTAACATCCACTTTATGAGATCCCAGAAGAGAGTTAGGGAAGGAACAGAAAATAACTATTTGAATAAGAATGACTGAAAACTTTCAACCTTTTGTGAAATACATGAATCTAGAAATCCAAAAAGTTAAACCCCAAGAGGAATGAAACCAAATAGACTCACTGTAAGGCATATTTTAATCAGACTGTCAAAAGCCAAAGCAAAAGAGAGAACATTCAAATCATCAAGAGAATAGTAACTCATCATGTACAAAGGATCATCATTAGGATAACAGGTCATTTTTTCCACAGACACTGTAGAGGCCAAATATCAATGGAAAGATGTATTTAAAATCTTAAGTGGAAATATGTCAACCAAGAATTTTGTATTTGGCAAAACCATCCCTCCATAAATTAGGAGACATAAGACATCCCCAAATTAAAAGCTAAGGGTTCCAGTTAACAAAACAAAAGGAAATGATGGTAATTCTTTTCCATTATAGGTTATTACAAGATATTGAATATAGTCCCTTGTGTTTTACAGTAATTATCTATTTTATACATAGTAGTTGAGTATCTATTAATCCCATACTCCCATTTCATCACCCCCTTCCTTTTATTACCTAACCATAAGTTTGTTTACTATGTCTGAGTCTGTTTCTGTTTTATAAATAAGTTAACTTATAATATCATTCCAATCCCAAAGAAAGGCAATGCCAAAGAATGCTCAAACTACCACACAATTGCACTCATCTCACACGCTAGTAAAGTCATGCTCAAAATTCTCCAAGCCAGGCTTCAGCAATATGTGAACCGTGAACTCCCAGATGTTCAAGCAGGTTTTAGAAAAGGCAGAGGCACCAGAGATCAAATTGCCAATATCCGCTGGATCATGGAGAAAGCAAGAGAGTTCCAGAAAAACATCTATTTCTGCTTCATTGACTATGCCAAAGCCTTTGACTGTGTGGATCACAACAAACTGGAAAATTCTGAAAGAGATGGGAATACCAGACCACCTGATCTGCCTCTTGAGAAACCTGTATGCAGGTCAGGAAGCAACAGTCAGAACCGGACATGGAACAACAGACTGGTTCCAAATAGGAAAAGGAGTGCGTCAAGGTTGTATATTGTCACCTTGCTTATTTAACTTCTATGCAGAATACATCATGAGGAACTCTGGGCTGGAAGAAGCACAAGCTGGAATCAAGATTGCCGGGAGAAACATCAATAACCTCAGATATGCAGATGACACCACCCTTATGGCAGAAAGTGAAGAGGAACTCAAAGGCCTCTTGATGAAAGTGAAAGAGGAGAGTGAAAAGTTTGGCTTGAAGCTCAACATTCAGAAAACAAAGATCATGGCATCTGGTCCCATCACTTCATGGGAAATAGATGGGAAAACAGTGGAAACAGTGTCAGACTTTTTTTTTTTTTGGCTCCAAAATCACTGCAGATGCTGATTGCAGCCATGAAATTAAAAGACGCTTGCTCCTTGGAAGGAAAGTTATGACCAACCTTGATAGTATATTAAAAAGCAGAGACATTACTTTGCCAACAAAGGTCCATCTAGTCAAGGCTATGGTTTTTCCCGTGGTCATGTATGGATGTGAGAGTTGGACTGTGAAGAAAGCTGATCGCCGAAGAATTGATGCTTTTGAACTGTGGTGCTGGAGAAGACTCTTGAGAGTCCCTTGTACCGCAAGGAGATCCAACCAGTCCATTGTAAAGGAGATCAATCCTGGGTGTTCATTGGAGGGACTGATGCTAAAGCTGAAACTGCAATACTTTGGCCACCTCATGCGACGAGTTGACTCACTGGAAAAGACTCTGATACTGGGAAAGTTTGGGGGCGGGAGGAGAAGGGGACGACCGAGAATGAGATGGCTGGATGGCATCACCGACTCTGTGGACATGAGTTTGAGTGAACTCCAGGAGTTGGTGATGGACAGGGAGGCCTGGCATGCTGTGATTCATGGGGTCACGGAGAGTCGGACACGACTGAGCGACTGAACTGAACTTATAATATATATTTAGATTCCACATATAAGTGATATCATATAATATTTGTCTTTCTCTGTCCAGCTTCACTTAGTATGATAATCTCTAAGCCCATCCATACTGCTCAAATGACATTATTTAATTCATTTTTAATGGCTGAGTAATAGTCCATTGAATATATATATATATATCACATCCTCTCTATCCATTCACCTATGATGAATACTTAGGTTGCTTTCACGTCTTGGCTACTGTAAATAGTGCTATTATGAACACTGGGGTGCATAACTTTTAAAATTATAGTGTTCTCTGGATTCCTACCTAGAAGAGGGATTGCTGATCATATGAGAACTCTATTAATAGTTTTTAAAGAAACCTTCATACTGTTCTCCATAATGGCACCACCAATTTACATTCACACCAATAGTGTAGAAGGGTTCCCTTTACTCCACATCCTCTCTACCATTTATTGCATGCCTAGTCACTCATTCGTGTCCAGCTCTTTGTAACTCCATGGACTACAGCCTGACAGACTCCTCTGTCAATGGAATTATCCCAGCACAAATACTGGAGTGGGTTGCCACTTCCTTCTCCAGGGAATCTTCCTGACCTGGGATCAAACCCTACATCTCCTGCAGCTTCTGCATTGGCACGCAGATTCTTTACCACTGAGCCATATTTGTAGACTTTCTGATGACAGCCACTCTGACTAGTGTGAAGTGACACCTCACTGTAGTTTTTATTTGTATTTCTCTAATAATTTGCACTTTACTCATGTTTCAGATGGTAAAGAATCCACCTGCAATGCAAGAGACCTGGGTTCAATCCCTGGGTTGGGAAGAGACCATGGAGGGTGGCATGGCAACCCACTCCAGGATTTTTGCCTGGAAAATTCCATGGATAGAGAAGCCTGGTGGGCTGCCAACTCCAGTCGATGGAATTGCAAAGAGTCTGACCCAACTGAGTGACTGAGCATGCATGCACACATATATGTAAGGGTATAATACCAAATATCAAAGCTCAACAAAAAAGACAAGGAACCTAATTTTAAAGGGGCAAAGGACTTGAATAACAATATTTCTCCAAAGAAGAAATAAAAATGGGTAATGACACATGAAATATATTCTAGATCATTGTTCATTGAGGAAATGCAAACTAAAGCCACAAAGAGAGATCACTTCACATTAACCAGACTAGCTTTAATAACTACAAGAAACTAGAAAATAAATAATGGTAATTACGTGGGAAAACAGGAATGCTTTACATTGCTGATAGGAATACAAATGCTTCAGTCATCATGGGAAAGTCTGGCTATTGCTCAAAATGTCAGATTTAAAATTACCATAGGCCTCATAGGTTTCACTCCTAGGAATATACTCAACATAAATGAAAATATGTCCATGAAGAAATTTGTACACAAATGTTTGTGGCAACAGTGTTCATTAAGACCCAAAGGGAAACACCACCAATGCCCACAAATACATGAATGTATAAAAAGTCATGGTATGTATATTAAAATGGAATATCATGCAGCCATACAAGAGAGTAACAAATACTGATATACACTATAACTTAGACAAGAATCCAAAACATTATACTAGATGAAGCCAGAAACAAATGGGCCAATGTTATAAGTTCTTTTATATGCTATACTCATGCAAGCATGCTAAGTCGCTTCAGTCGTGTCAGACTCTGTGACTCCGTGGACTGTAGCCTGCTAAGCTCCACTATCCATAGGGTTCTCCAGGCAAGAATACTGGAGTAGGTTGTCATGCCCTCCTCCAAGGGATATTTCCAACCCAGGGATTGAACTCATGTCTCTTATGTCTCCTGCACTGTCAGGAGAGTTCTTTACCACTAACACTACCTGGGTAGTCCCATACTATATTCATAACAAGAAAATCCATAGACATAAAACAGAAAACAGGTTAACACATGATGGGGTGGAGGGAATGGAGAGTGATCATTTAATGATATGGTATGTTTCTGGAGCGCCATAGGAAAGTTTTGAAATAAGAGAACTAGTGATCACACAACATTGTAAATGCAAGTATATACAACTAAATCATATACTTTAAAATGGTGAATTGCATGTTATATGAATTTTACCTATATTTTAAAATGATGTTACTCCAAAAATCAATCAACAGATTTCCTGCAATCCCTATAAAAATCACTAATTTCTTTGCATAAATTGACTAGTTTATCCTGTAATTAACCTGAAAATTCACAGCATTCAGAATAGCCAAAACACTTTTAAAAATTAACAACAAAATTAGAGGACTCACATTTCTCAACTTCAAAACTAAATACAAAACTAATAATTAAGATGACCAGATGATATGCTACTAGTATAAGGACTGACATTTAGATTAATGGAATAGATGTCAGATTACACAAATAATCTAGAGCTTCCCTTGTAGCTCAGTCAGTAAAGAATCTGCCTGCATTGCAGGAGATTCGGGTTCAATCCCTAGTTGGGAAGACCCACTGGTGAAGGAAATGGCAACCCACTCCAGTATCCTTGCCTAGAAAATTTCATGGACAGAGGAGCCAGGTGGCCTGCAGTCCATGGGGCCGCAAAGAGTCAGGCACGACTAAGTGGCTAACACTTAATTACTTACTTACACAAATAAAGGGTCAAATTTTGAGTGCACTGACTTTTGAGAAGGGTTCAAAGAAGGAAAAAGGGTGTCTTTTCAACACATGGTATAGAATTCATGCTCACAGACATATAATTCCAGCTCCATATCTATACCAATTCAATTTTTTAAATTTATTTTAAATGTAAAATGTTGCTTTTTTTTTTTTTTAACTTTACATTATTGTATTGGTTCTGCCATACATTGACACGAATCCACCCCGGGTGCACATGTGTTCCCCATCCTGAACCCCCCTCCCACCTCCCTCCTCATCGCACTCCTGGGCATACACACTGAGGAAACCAGAATTGAAAGAGACACATGTACTCCAATGTTCATCATAGCACTGTTTATAATAGCCAGGACATGGAAGAAACTTAGATGTCCATCAGTAGATGAATGGATAAGAAAGCTGTGGTACATATACACAATGGAGTATTACTCAGCAATTAAAAAGAATACATTTGAATCAGTTCTAATGAGGTGGATGAAACTGGAGCCTATTATACAGAGTGAAGTAAGTCAGAAAGAAAAACACCAATACAGTATACTAATGCATATATATGGAATTTAAAAAGATGCAAATGATAACCCTGTATGCTGCTGCTACAGCAAAAGAGACACTGACGTATAGAACAGTCTTTTGGACTCTGTGGGAGAGGGCGAAGGTGGGATGATTTCGGAGAATGGCATTCATGTTTCGGAGAAACATGTATATTATCATATGTGAAACGAATTGCCAGTCCAAGTTCAATGCATGATGTAGGATGCTCGGGGCTGGTGTACCAATTCATTTTTACTTCACACTCAAAGTGCTCTCTCTCTTCCATCCAACTCTTTCTCATCACAGAACTATGTATATTGTATATAATATATACAGTATTCACCGTCTAAAATTCCTTCCCCTGTTCTTCACTGCAAATATATTAAGATTTATTTCCAACCACTTGGTATGCAAGAAGCCCAGCTAGATTAAGCCATTCTTTTCCATTCCCTCATACAGTGTGTGCAATGATCATGTTAAACTTCATATTATTCCATGATAGTTTGTATTTTCTAACTTGTTTCTAATTGTTTCTATTTCCTCTGAGGTGTCATTCTGTACTTCTCTGTAGGAAGATTACTAGTAGGTGAAGAGTTCAGTTCAGTTCAGTTCAGTAGCTCAGTCGTGCCGACTCTTTGCAACCCCATGAATCACAGCACTCCAGGCCTCCCTGTACATCAACAACTCCAGGAGTTCACTCAAACTCATGTCCATTGAGTCGATGGTGCCATCCAGGTATCTCATTCTCTGTCGTCCCCTTCTCCTCCCGCCCCCAATCCCTCCCAGCATCAGAGTCTTTTCTAGTGAGTCAACTCTTCGCATCAGGTGGCCAAAGAATTGTAGTTTCAGCTTTAGCATCAGTCCTTCCAATGAGCACCCAGGACTGATCTCCTTTAGAATGGACTGGTTAGATCTCCTTGCAGTCCAAGGGACTCTCAAGAGTCTTCTCCAACACCACAGTTCAAAGCATCAATCTTCGGCGATCAGCTTTCTTCACAGTCCAACTCTCACATCCATACATGACCACAGGAAAAACCATAACCTTGACTAGACGGACCTTTGTTGGCAAAGTAATGTCTCTCCTTTTTAATATACTATCTAAGTTGGTCATAACTTTCCTTCCAAGGAGTAAGCGTCTTTTAATTTCATGGCTGCAATTAGCATCTGCAGTGATTTTGGAGCCCAAAAAAATAAAGTCTGACACTGTTTCCCCATCTATTTCCCATGAAGTGATGGACCAGATGCCATGATCTTAGTTTTTGAATGTTGAGCTTCAAGCCAACTTTTTCACTCTCCTCTTTCACGTTCATCAAGAGGCTTTTTAGTTCCTCTCACTTTCTGCCATAAAAGTGGTGTCATCTGCATATCTGAGGTTATTGATATTTCTCCCAGCAATCTTGATTTCAGCTTGTGCTTCTTCCAGCCCAGAGTTCCTCATGATGTACTCTGCACAGAAGTTAAATAGCAGGGTGACAATATACAACCTTGACATACTCCTTTTCCTATTTGGAACCAGTCTGTTGTTCCATGTCCAGTTCTAACTGTTGCTTCCTGACCTGCATACAGGTTTCTCGAGAGGCAGGTCAGATTGTCTGGTATTCCCATCTCTTGAAGAATTTTCCACAGTTTCTTGTGATCCACACAGTCAAAGGCTTTGGCATAGTCAATGAAGCAGAAATAGATGTTTTTCTGGAACTCTCTTGCTTTTTCCATGATCCAACGGATATTGGCAATTTGTTCTCTGGTTCCTCTGCCTTTTTAAATCCAGCTTGAACATCTGGAAGTTCACGGTTCACATATTGCTGAAGCCTGGCTTGGAGAATTTTGAGCATGACTTTACTAGCGTGTGAGATGAGTGCAATTGTGCGGTAGTTTGAGCATTCTTTGGCATTGCCTTTCTTTGGGATTGGAATGAAGACTGACCTTTTCCAGTCCTGTGGCCACTGCTGAGTTTTCCAAATTTGCTGGCATATTGAGTGCAGCACTTTCACAACATCATCTTTCAGGATTTGAAATAGCTCAACTGGAATTCCATCACCTCCACTAGCTTTGTTCATGGTGATGCTTTCTAAGGCCCACTTGACTTCACATTCCAAGACATCTGGCTCTAGGTGAGTGGTCACACCATCGTGATTATCTTGGTCATGAAGATCTTTTTTGTATAGTTCATCTGTGTATTCTTGCCACCTCTTCTTAATATCTTCTGCTTCTGTTAGTTCCATACCATTTCTGTCTTTTATCGAACCCATCTTTGCATGAAATGTTCCCTTGGTAGCTCAATATATCCAAATAATTTAACAATTAAACATTATATCTTCCATAATGCATACTATAGATTTGCATTAATGTACTTAAAATTTTTATCAACATTTATCACGTACTTAAAATGTTTATCAACATTGCTGGCCAAACCACTGAAATATCACTGGTAAATTCAACAGCCCTAAAAATGCACAAGCAATCAAATAATCAAGCTGTCATTAATATTTTACCTGTCCATCTTGGTCAGGAAACAAGCAATCAAATAGCTGAACTGTAATTAATATTTTACCTGTTCTATCTTGGTCAGGAAACAATAAAGTCCCGAGGGTTGTTAATGTCCAGGGATGCTTGGTATTCCCTTATTTTCTCCAAAACATAAGTATTCATACAAGCATGATTTTCAAAGAATTTTTTGAGTTTTCCTGGGATATAATCAATGAGAACAGGGAAAGAACTGCAGAGCTAGAAAGAAAATTGTTCATTAAAAGAAAACACTTAATGAAGATTTAAATATTATATGCCACACCCTGGTTATAAAATGTATTATAAATATTAAAATAATATGGCCACTGTATAGATGGGACTTTTTAACTTCACAAATACATAGTTTTCTATGCTGATAGATGTATTTCAAGGAGAAAATTATAACCAGTGATCAACAATGGTATTCATCTCCTATACTCATACATCATGTTTACAGTATAAAGGCATCTTTGTATCAATTCTTTCATTTTCTGCATCAACTCTCCTCACAATTATGTAATAAGAGATAGCATGAAACACAATGATTCACCTTTTATAGATGATACCAGATTATGGGAGCTTAGGTAACCTGATATAGAAAACAAGCTGATCCCTGATATTTCTATTTCTGTTTAGTGGCCTCAACCATAAAAGCAGTATTTTAGGACTAAAAGGGTCCTAAAGACACCCTAAAACTCAACTCAACACTTTATGGATAAAGTAACTGGGAACCACAACAAAGTAACCTCTGTAAGGTCACACCATTGTCTTTTAGGCAGAGGACAGAACATTTAGTTCAGCACAGGGTACACCAGTGATGTTGGTTTGTGGCTCCTACACTAAAAAATAATCATTTTGTCATCCTCAAAGCAATTATTTTGTCAGTTAAGATACCGACTGAAGCCTCAAACTCTCCTATCATATTCAGTGTCCCCTGGGAGCGCCTTGAAGGAAATACTCTCTTTCTTCCCAAACAGATATTTCTGTTAGCTAATATGCTGAAGAATCCATGAGTATAGATTGGGGAACAAGACTTGTGGGCAATGGAAGCCTTTCCATAGGACCTGGAAGTCCTTCTACTTCTGTGGTCATGCTTTGGGGAAGTTACCAAAGTAGTTTACAGAAATTTGTCTTTGGATCTTGGTGGAAAAACCACTGAATAGGGTCAATGGGACTGAATTGCAGTTCTGTATTCTTGGCATGTATTTTCCTGTCTATCATTAAGGGTTCTGCAGTCATCCCCAGATGAGTATGCCATGATGCTAAGCTCTGGGCAGGACTGTGCTGTTCACACATTCACCTCACAGCTTGGTGACCAGAGAGATCTGGATCTCATGGAGAAAAGAGCCAAAATGATGCCTTGAGAAGAAAGGACTTTGGCCTCACCTGCAGCCATGGAGAGCCCAGAATCCTGACGTTTTCATTCAGTCTTTCCATTAGATCTAGAAAAATGTGATCGTTATAATCAAAACGATTCTGGAAAATAATGGAGCAGATCACATTGCAGGGAGCACAGCCAAGTATGAAAGTGGGATCGCAGGGTGACCCTAAAGAATAACAAACAATTTAAACACACCATTAAAACATATGCAAGAGACACTTGGTGTTTGAGATAACAGGTAAAGGTAATTTTAGAAACTCTAAAGTGATATCTAATCAACAAATTCCTTTAAAAATAAATATTCAGCATGCATAAAATCAACACATCACTTTACCTTAACTTGAATAGGATATTTCAGCACAGCTAGTTAAATAATGGGCTTTTACAAATATTCAATTCACTCCTACCTACCATTTTCATTCAAGGTGCCTGTTAATTTGAAGGGAAAATGACAAGAACATTTAAAGAGGCCATTTTGTATGCTTTAATAATGAAAGTTATCAATGTTGAATATCATCTGTCTGCAAATTAAACACTGACAGAAAGAAAGAAAATAGTTAGGGGACTCAAAATGAATAGTTGAAAAACTCATGTACAGAATCAGGGAGGAAAAGCTAAAGTGAGAGAGAGAGAGACTGTAGTTGAATTCATGCATTTGAAAAAATAGATGTAATAAAACACAAAGTATCCATGCTATATGAGAAGAAAAACTAAGATACAAGTGAACAATTAACCAATTATTATAAATTGGATTTTTGTCTAAAGTAATATAAAATGCAAAATTTTAATTTCAAACATAAACTCCCAGATAAGTGAAACAAAAAGGGTAACTTGATGAGTGGAATTTCCTTAATTTTGTTTCCATTTTTTAAATTTCTTCTTTTTTTAAGAATTAATGTCCCTCATTTACCATGGTCATTAAAATTAATATATTTGGAATAAACACTGGAGCAGATGTGGAGAAAAGGAAACACTCCTATACTGTTGATGGGAATGTAAATTGATGGAGCCACTATAGAAAACTGTATGGAGGTTCCTTAAACAACTAAAAACAGAGCTACCATATGATTCAGCAATCCCACTCCTGGGCGTGTATTCAGAAAAGATAAAAACTCTAATTCAAAAAGACATGCATCCCGATTTCATGGCAGCATTATTTATAATAGCCAAGACAGGGAAACTAGAGAAGGCAATGGCAACCCACTCCAATATTCGTGCTTGGAGAATCCCATGGAAAGAGGAGTTGGGTGGGCTATAGTCCGTGAGGTCACAAAGGGTCAGACATGACTGAAGTGACTGGACATGGAAACAACCTAAATGTCCATCGACAGATGCATGGATACTGAAGATGTGAAATGCACACACACACGTAATGAATATTGTTGCTATTGTTTAGTCTCTAAGTCATGTCTGATTCTTTGTGACCCCAGGACTATAGTCTGCCAGGCCCCTCTGTCCATGGGGTTCCCCAGGCAAGAATACTGGAGTGGGTTTCCATTTTCTTCTCCAGGAGATCTTTACAATCCAAAGATTGAACCCACATCTCCTGCACTGGCTGGCAGATTCTTAACCACTAATGCCACCACCAGGGAAGCCCCCCAAAAATTACTCAGTCATTAAAATAAAGAAATAATGCCATTTTCAGCATTATGAAATTATTATGTTGAATGAATTAAGCCAGACAAAGATAATTATCATATGATATTGCTTATAGTATGTGAACTGAGAACTTCTAGATGTACTGGCTGAATTTAGAAAAGGCAGAGGAACGAGAGATCAAATTGACAACATCTGTTGTATTATAGAAAAGCAACAGACTTCCAGAAAAACATATAATTCTACCTCATTGACTACACTAAAGCCTTTGACTGTGTAGATCACAACAAACTATGGAAAATTCTTAAAGAGATGGGAATACCAGACTACTTTACCTGCCTCTTGAGAAACCTGCAAGCAGGTCAAGAAGCAACAGTTAGAACCAGACATGGAACAACAGACTAGTTTCAAATTGGAAAAAGAGTATATCAAGGCTGTACATTGTCACTCTGCTTATTTAACTTATATGTCAGGCATATATATGGCATTTCATCATGTGAAATGCCAGGCTGGATGAAGCATAAGCTGGAATCAAGATGCCAGGAGAAATATCAATCAATTCAGTTCAGGTCAGTTGCCAGTCCTGTCCTGATCTTCTGTGACGCTATGGGCTACAGCACACCAGGCTTCCCTGTCCATCACCAACTCTAGGAGTTTGCTCAAAGTCACGTCCATCAGGTCATTAATGCCATCCAACCAGCTCATCTTCTGTTGTCCCTTTCTCCTCCTGTCATCAATCTTTCCCAGCATCAGGGTCTTTCCAAAGAGTCAGTTCTTCACATCAGATGACTGAAGTATTAGAGCTTTAGCATGAGTACTTCCAATGAATACTCAGGACTGACTTCCTTGAGCATTGACTGGATTGATCTCCTTGAAGTCCAAGGGACTTTCAAGAGTCTTCTCCAACACCACAGTTCAAAAGCATCAATTCTTCATCACTCAGCTTTCTTTATGGTCCAACACTCACATCTGTACATCACTACTGGAGAAACCATAGCTGTGACTATCTGGACCTTTGCTGGCAAAGTGATGTCTCTGCTTTTTAATATGCTGTCTAGGTTGGTCATAACTTTCTTCCAAGGAGCAAGCAAATTTTAATTTCATGGCCTCAGTGACCATCTGCAGTGATTTTGGAGCCCAAGTAAATAAAGTCTGTCACTGTTTCTACTGTTTCCCAACCTGTTTGCCATGAAGTGATAGGGGTGGGGGGAAATGCCATGATCTTAGTTTTTTTTGAATGTTGAGTTTTAAGCCAGCTTTTTCATGCTCCTTTTTCACTTTCATCAAGAGACTCTTTAGTTCTTCTTTGCTTTCTGCCATAAGGGTGGTGTCATCTACATATCTGAGGTTACTGATATTTCCACCAAAAAGGTGACTTCTACCTATTAACTTTACGCTCCCTAAAGTTACCCTGAGCCAACTGCTTCCTCTAAACATACCCTGTGACACAGTTCTGCCCGCAAGAGGGAGAAGACCAAGCTGTACCCACCAATGAGCAGGTTTCAGTCCCACCCACCAGGAGACCTGCACAGCTCCAGGACCAATCTCAAGCACCAAGGGGCAGACAAGCTAGAAGAACTACAATCCTGCAGCCTGTGGAACAGAGACCACAAACACATAAATTTAGACAAAATGAGATGGCAGAGAAATATATTGCAGAATGTACATTTGTTACTAAAATCCAAAAAAGATGGGGTAAAATTTGCAAACTGAAAACAGAACCAAATTCTACTTGGAGAAGACAAGATAAACAGGTGTTGCTAAGGTCAAAATTTAGTTAAATATTTCATGACTTGGTTCCAAATAGGAAAAGGAGTACGTCAAGGCTGTATATTGTTACCCTGCTTATATAACTTATATGCAGAGTATATCATGAGAAATGCTGGGCTGCAGGAAGCACAAGCTGGAACCAAGATTGCCGGGAGAAATATCAACAACCTCAGATATGCAGAGGACATCACTCTTATGGCAGAAAATGAAGAAGAACTAAAGAGCCTCTTTGATGAAAGTGAAAGAGGAGAGTGCAAAGGCTGACTTGAAGCTCAACATTCAGAAAACTAAGATCTTGGCATCTGGTCCCATCACTTCATGGCAAATAGATAGGGAAATAGCGGAAACAGTGGCAGACTTTATTTTTAAGGCTCCAACTGCAGATGGTGATTGCAGCCATGAAATTAAAAGATGCTTACTCCTTGGAAGGAAAGTTATGACCAACCTAGTCAGCATATTAAAAAGCAGAGACATTATTTGTCAACAAATGTCCGTCTAGTCAAGGCTATGGTTTTTCCAGTAGTCATGTATGGATGTGAGAGTTTGACTATAGAGAAAGCTGAGCAAAGAAGAATTGATGCTTTTCAACTATAGTGTTGGAGAAGACTCTTGAGAGTACCATGGACTGCAAGGAGATCCAACCAGTCCATCTTAAAGGAGATCAGTCCTGGATGTTCATTGGAAGGACTGCTGTTGAAGCTGAAACTCCAATACTTTGGCCACCTGATGTGAAGAGCTGACTCATTTGAAAAGACCCTGATGCCTGGAGATATTGATGGTAAGAGGAGAAGGGGACGACAGAGGATGAGATGGTTCGATGGCATCACCAACTCAATGGACATGGGTTTGGGTGGACTCTGGGAGTCGGTGATGGACAGGGAGGCCTGGTGTGCTGCGGTTCATGGGGTCGCAAAGAGTCAGACACGACTAAGAGACTGAACTCAACTGAACTGACTTGGTATATGTGTGTTTTAACAGAATTAAGATGTAGCATACATTTATTCAAAATATTTAAATCGGTACAATTAGTATTGAATAACAGGAAATAATGAATGGGATACTTTTTAAAGAGTACTGTCTTTACAGAGAAAGCATAATTGATGAGAATTGCACTAAGATATCCCAAGATGATTAAAACCATAGATGGTATTACCATTGGCCGGAATTGTAGGCCTGAGCCCTGGAAGTAACTCTCAAAAGTGTCTGTAAGGCTGAATATATAAATATAGTCCACTTAAGTGAACACACATGTTACTTGTTTCATGCCCCATAATGGTCATTCCCATGCGTACAATTAACAATTATTCCCTGGTAAAATATTCCGGAATAAACAACCACATTATCTCTACCCTTCTCTGTTCTTTAATATTTTTAGGAAATGACTCAAAACTATGTTTTGTGATTTCTGGTTTGAAAACAAAGTTCAGGAGATAATATGATTAACTGATCTTTATACCCACACTGCATGCATAGTCATGGGAGTACACATATAATAAGCACAGTTACACAACAGCTCCTTGGCTGCCTGTGCTTTATAACCCCCTCCCGCCATCTGAGGGCTAACAACCAATACCAATATGAAATATTATTGGTATTTAATAATACCTGAAATATTTCCAAGGATGTCACTGGAGAGAGAGCAGTCTGTTAAGGTAAGACTTAAGAGAAAATAGAATCACCCACCGTTGGTTTTTCTCAACTCCTCCACCAGGCAGTGGGCTTCCTCTTGAACGCGGTCCTCAATGCTCCTCTTCCCCATCCCGAAATTCCTCAGGGTCATGAGCGAGAAGCGCCGGGTCTCCTTCCATATGTTCCCGTTGCTGAAAATGATTCCTACCAGGAGAAAAACAGAACTAGGAGGGAAGTTCTAGGGAAGGGGGAGTGAGCTAACATATGGCAGCCTCAGAGAGGGAACACGATCTGCTGGGGGGCCATGGGGGAAGTTTTCAAATTCCTCTTTTCCATCCTCCCCACTCCTACCCTTTACCAATGCTGAACACCCACACACACACACACACACCTACCATATCCCTTAGTAGCTCTTTGAACCACTGGGTAACTGCCTCTTCCAGAAAACTCCTCTCCCAGGTCAATCAGAGCTTCCCTCACTACTTCATATCCATGCAAGACCACAGTGGGCTTCATGCCAAAATACAGAGTGAATACAGGGCCGTAGACTTTTGAGAGCTGGGAATGGAGATGCATGTAATAGCAAAAAAAGTCAATATGAGATACTATGTTGTGCCTGATGCAGAATGTATTATCATCCTGCTATTATGTTTTTATTCTGCCAGAGGCAGCCCAATTATGTATTATATTCAGAATTTAATGCATAAATATGGTGGCAATTGTTATAGGTTCTTATCGGGGTCCAGCCCCGATATGACCCAGGGTATCCTCGGGATGAACGGCGTCGGCGTCAGAGAGAGAGAGAGAGAAAGAGAGAGAGAGACAGGGGCTGATGATTCCTTGGTTTACGCTGGAAACCAATAAAACCCCAGCACGGGGCTTGCTCTGTTTACGTAGGCCGCAGGCGCCCTCTCGAATCACTTGAGGTACCCCACCAGGGCACCCCCTCGAGTGGGTCTTAGAAGCCCAGGCAGATAAGTAAACTCAGAGGGCCCAGCGCTCCAAGGATCTCAACCAGAAAAAGGAGAATAGAGAAAAGGACGGAAAAAGAGAAAGAACAACACGGGGAGACCAAGCTTCAGTGAGCAAGGCCCAAAACTTTATTTTCCAGTGCTGCTTTTATACCCTAAGTTGTGCACATAAAAAACAGAGAAAGAGAGGTATAGAGTCACGCCAAAATCACGCGGGGTCAGCAGTCTTGACCCTTATCAGGATCAGGGCTCATTTTTGTATGTCTCGTGATATACAAAAGTTTTGGGTGGTTTACATCATCTTCTGGCCAGGTGGCCTGCTAACAGTTTATGGCCCTCTCTCCTAACAAAGGTTAGTTAGCTAGAAAAAGGCTTATATTCTTTTAAGTTGATTTTCCTAAAGTCAGGTGCTATACACATGACAAGGTTACATTCCTATAAGGTACAGGTGTAGTGAGCTACAAGAAAGGAATTTATTAACTTAAGATCTGATGTGGTTAAATCAAAGGCTACTACTTATATTCTCTATATGTGATTAATATATTTCCAAGGATACAACAGATACAGGAAACTTTGCAGCAAGCATTGATTCAACAATGAAATCTCTTTTAGTACTATTCTAATGATTTTAACTTCTTCAACAGATTTCTGTATTTTAGAATATCAGACTTTCTGTCCTTGCATGGCTGGGAGGCTATAAACAGTCACACTCATAGTTGTAAGAGCCCGGACAAACTTGTCATGCAAGTTAGAAAGCTATCAGAGGGGCTTGGATTGGAACACTCCTATTAAGCCGAGGAGAACTTTTAAACTACAGTTCTGAATTAATGTTTTCAGAGAAAGGTGGTTGGGGGGAAACCCCCATAAGTATTAGAGGACTTGGTAAGAGGCGTAAGATAGTAAATCAGTCAGATTCCGGTTTTCTTTGGGGTAGATGCTCAGGTAGGTCCAGGGGGCTCCTCGAGTCCTGATTAGCCTTTGCCCGTCAGGCCTCTTCCCCAGTTGACCTTTGCCATGGGTAGGATTTCCCTCGCTGGCTCCCGGCAGGTTCTACTTATGGATGACCTGAAATGCTGGGTAATGTCCCAAGTAGCTGGTACACAGATTATAATTAATCCTCAGATCAGCACGTTCAGTGGGTTTATTTGTCCCATTGTAAATAAGGAAAACGAGGTTGCGGAATTCTGTTCCATGTCCAGGATCTCAGGACTAATATGTAGAGGATTCAAATTTGAAGATCATAGTCACCCTCTGATCCTTGAGAAGCAATATAGCAAACTTTCAGGGCCACCTTTTGGAACAACAGCCAGCTCACTGCTTCAGAATCACCCATGGAGCAGTCATTAGAATTCTGATTCTGTAGCCCTATGATGAATACTAGAAATTCATAATTTAAAAAATAAGCTCATATAACTCTAATGCCCAGCCTTGTTTGAGATCCTCTGATGTCACTAAAGAGAGGAAGCATCCTCGTGGCAGTGGCAGGACATGCAGCTTCTCATGGAAGAACAAAACCTTCTATGTGGCAGCATTCACAGGGTACAGATGGCAGTTTCCTGCAGGATCCAGATGAATGCTGCTGCCACCAATGGGACCCTAACTGATGACTTCTTTCTTTCATTCCCCCGTGATCGTCCTAATCCTAAATTAATCCTTAACACCAGGCACAATGCCCTTCTTCAGAAAAGTTCTGTTTTCCTGGTATCTGAACAAAACACACAGACTATATAGTAAATGATTTCAGGAAAGAAATCGCTAATCACATGCTGAAACTAAAGCTCTAGTACTTTGTTTGGCTACCTGATGCAAAGAGCCAAATCATTAGAAAAGACTCAGATGCTGGGAAAGATTGAAGACAGGAGAAGAGGACAACAGAAGATGAGATGGCTGGATGGCATCACTGACTCAATGGACTTGAGTTTGAGCAAGCTCTGGGAGGTGGTGAAGGACAGAGAAGTCTGGCATGCTGCAGTCCATGGGGTCACAAAGAGTAGGACACAACTGAGCAACTGAACGACAATATAGTAAATGATTTCTGGAAAGAAATCACTAATCACAAAACACTTCACTTACCCTTTACTTTCAGTCCCAAATCATAGCAAATGGCTGTGAAATAAAGGAGGCAAAACTACCAGCTTTTAAAACTTAATTATTTTGATTCTACCATACGAAGACCTAAATGCTTCTCTACTCACAAAACACATTACTTTGTTCCTCTATTTATGATATTAACAGGCCAGAAAAGGCAAGAAAAATATCAGATTTACAGGGAGTAATTTGCTTCAAACTGACCTGCTTTAACAGTGTGCTCATAAGAATATATATTATTTTTTTAATTGGGCTTATTTTACTTACCTTTTACAAGCCACTGGAGGAACACAAAACCTACTTACATTGCTTACAGACTTTCTGATGTCCTTAACATCTAATTGTAGGATATTTCCAAGAATTGGGAGAGGAGTGGGGCCCGGCGGGAGCTTCCCTTTCCCAGAGCTCTGTTTCCAGAGTGAGAGGAGAAGCAGACAGCAGAGACAGAGTACCAGGACCGCGGGTAGATCCATTGACACCTTCTCTTCTTACTCAGACGACTGTGAGCCTGAAAACAAAAGCTTTTGTAACAGTCCCTGCTAATTCAACTTAGGCCTCTCTGAGGAATAAAGATACTGTTCAATCACATCCACTTTGTACTCTATTCTGAATGGACTTTGGCCATTGATAAAGATAAAACTAAAATGTCCTTTAGTCTTGTTTTCCTTCTCTTCAATGACGACTGTAGAGACTGTCATTTAATTGCACTGGGTTAGGACCAGGTTTCCTAATTTAAAAAAAAATGTATTTCCATTGTGCAGCCAAGAATTAGAACCACTAACATAAAGAATTTGATCCCCAAACAGCTCAAAACTCTGGACTCTAGTCAATGACCAGTTGCAAATGTATGACTCTGAGGGAAATTGGTGTATTCTATGCCTTTTTTTATTAAAAAAAATTTTATCTTGTAATACAATATAGGATAATTTATCCTTGAAAATGGATGTGTTTAAAGTTTTTAATGTACTGCACCACCATTACATTTATAAAAAATAATTATGACATATTTAAGATAGTTTAAAAATCAGAATAGAGTAACTGTGGTTCTGGCATCCAAAATGAAGTTCAGGGGTCATCGTGGATGTGGTTTTAGACATAAGTGTTTCTGTATCACTGAGAACTTGAATTCTTTTCTGTGTCAAACTCAAGGACTCCACCAACCATTTTTGAAACAATATATGCTAGCAGGTGCTTGCTACAATTTTGTGTTTTCAAAGTCCTCTCCAGACTCTCCTCCCTCCCACCCTCCCATCCCTTCCTCCACTGCTTCACAACTCTGTAACTTTTCTAACTCCGACCAATTTTGCTTACAAGCATCCTTCAGTTCAGTTCAGTTCAGTCGCTCAGTCGTGCCCGACTCTCCGCCACCCCATGAATCACAGCACGCCAGGCCTCCCTGTCCATCACCAACTCCCGGAGTACACTCAAACTCATGTCCACAGAGCCTTACCTTGTGCTATCTACAAGTCTCAGTTCAGTTCAGTCTGACTCTTTGCGACCCCGTGAACCACAGCACAAGTCTGCTGCTGCTGCTGCTAAGTCGCTTCAGTCGTGTCCGACTGTATGCGATCCCATAGACGGCAGCCCACCAGGCTCCCCTGTTTCAGGGATTCTCCAGGCAAGAACACTGGAGTGGGGTGCCAGTCTAGTTCTTGACAAAAACTTCACCTACTCTTATGGTTTCTTGTCTTTATTAATTTCCCCATTTTTTAGCGTGCTGCTGCTCTGGCTAAGTCGCTTCAATCATGTCCGACTCTTTGTGACCCCATGGACTGTAGCCTACCAGGCTCCTCCCTCCATGGGATTTTCCAGGCAAGAGTACTGCAGTGGGTTGCCATTTCCTTCTCCACTAGAAGAACATAATTTAAGAACTTTTTGGATCTGTGTCTCCTGGGCTGCAGTTCTATCAAGCTCCAAATAAACACCTCTTGATTTTAACCAGACCTGCATTCTTGGAACTCATGCTTAACATTAACATAATTCAAACCTCTTAAATAACCAAAGACATATACAGTAATTATGTAAGTAAATTTACATGACTTTTACCTTGAAATCTCACGTCTACCTTAGCAAAGAAAAAAGTAAGGTAGAGATAGTAATTTGATATTTTTCATATGAGGGAAAGGGAGTTCTGGGGTAAGAGAACTGTCCAGCATCACAAGGCTCATAATAAATAAAATTAGGATTTAAACTGAGATCTTCTGACTCCCACTGTGATGCATTCTCATATATACCTCAAGAACAATTTTAGAAAAACAAAACCAAATAGCCTAAAATATTACTCTAAATATGCACCCCACTGATTGTTCATTGATTGTTTATAAAATAACAGGCATCACAGGATATGCGTGTCCCTGGACCTCGAGGGAAAAAGTCATAGATTCTCAAGACAAGAAATTCTAAAAAGATATTCACCCCTTTCCAACACCAAAGAGGCAAAACTTGCTCAGGCAATGGAGGAAACAGTCAGTCTCAAGAATTTAGTGGGGGAAGGCTTGAGAAACTATGGCTTAAGCCTCCGACTTGCCTCCAGACGCAATTGTTTCTGTTGCCTTTTGGAGTCTGTCTTTGTCAGAAATATGGAATTAAGAATACACAGAAAATGCAGACTTGACTGATATAAAAAGGTGTTTTTTGGGAGTTTGTTAGGACTGCAGCCCAAGAGACAGAGATTCAAGAAACAACTGAATCACACTCTGCTGGACTAAAAAAATGTTGAGGCTTATGAGGGCAAAATTCACAAAATAACAAAAAGCGTTTGTCAAGAATCACTGTTGGAGCTGGCAAGTAAGGGTTCCTATTAAGTAATCATTGGTAGGGGTCCAAAATGGTTGCCTAGTTACAATGGGAGACCTTGAGAATATAAGGATGCAGCTGGTAAGTGTTTTCTGAATAGGGCTAGTCCTGTCCTTGGGTCTGGTATAAGTCAAAGAAACATCAAGTTCTCAGAGGTGTGGAGACAACCCTGAGACTGGATTCTCAGTGGCCTGCTGACTCCATTTTTGTATGCCTGAACTGTGATTATTCCATTATAATTTTAGTTTGTCATCAAGAGCAAGGAAGAGAGATTTTACACAGAACAACAGGTGTGGATTCAGTGGAAGATCAGAGGCACAGACTTCATTAAACAGACCCTCAGCCCAGAACCACCAGTACATGCAGATCCAAACAGAAGACAGTTAGTGGTCATGATGATCTAAATATTACAGGGGGAGTAAACATCACTAGATCACTAATAGCAGTGCTTTACAATCACATATTCTACAAAGATATCATATTTGTTTAGATTGACTAGTGCAGTTATTTCCAAGATCTTTTTGCATAGAGAAATAAGTTTTTGTTAAGACCCAATTACAAAAATTTTAAAAATTTTATTTTATATTGGAGTATAGGAGATCCAACCAGTCCACTCTAAAGGAGATCAGTCCTGGGTGTTCATTGGAAGGACTGATTCTAAAGCTGAAGCTCCAATATTTTGGCCACCTCATGCGACAAGTTGACTCACTGGAAAAGACTCTGATGCTGGGAGCGATTGGGGGCAGGAGGAGAAGGGGACGACAGAGAATGAGATGGTTGGATGGCATCACGGACTCGATGGACATGAGTTTGAGTGAACTCCGGGAGTTGGTGATGGACAGGGAGGCCTGGCGTGCTGTGATTCATGGGGTCTCAAAGAGTCATACATGAATGAGTGACTGAACTGAACTGAATTGATAGTTGATTTAGTGTTGTGTTAAGTTCAGGTGTACAGCAAAGTGATTTAGTTATACATATACCTTTTTTTTCCCAGATTATTTTCCCATATGGGTTACTATAGACTACTGTGTAGAGTTTCTTGTCTTATACAGTAGGTCCTTGTTTATTATCTATTTTATATATAGTAGTGTGTGTAGGTTATTCCCACCTTCTAGTTTATCTCTTCCTCCCTCTTTCCCCTTTGGTCATCATCCTGAACTCGCTCAGTTGTGTCCAACTCTTTGCAACTCCATGGATTGTCGCCTACCAGGCTCCTCAGGCAACCATCCATGTATGCGACAGTCCATGAAGATTTTCAGGCAAGAGTACTGGAGTGCACTGCCATTTCCTTCTCCAGGGGATCTTCCCTACCCAAGGATAGAGCCTGGGTCTCCTGCATTGCAGGCAGACGCTTTACCATCTGAGCCACAGGGAAGCCCTTCCCCTTGGGTAACCATTACTTTTTTTTTTTTTTTTCAAAATATGTGAGTCTGTTTCTGTTTTGTAAATGAGTTCATTTGTATCACTTTTTAGATTCCACATATAAGTGATATCATATGATATTTGTCTTTGACTTCACTTACTATGATCATCTCTATGTCCATCTATGTTGCTAGAAATGACGTTATTTCCTTCGTTTTTTAGGTTGAGTAGTATTCCACTGTCATACATACCACACCTTCTTCATCTATTCATCCGTCGATAAACATTTAGGTCGACTCCATGTCTTAGCTTTTGTAAATAGTGCTGCAGTGAACACTGGGGTGCATGTATAATCTCGAAGTATGTTTTTCTCCAGATATATGTCCAGGGGTGGGACTGTTGGATCATATGGCAACTATTTTTAGTTTTTTAAGGAACCTCCATACTGTTTTCCACAGTGACTGTACCGATTTACATTCCTACTAACAGTGCAGGAAGGTTACCTTCTCTCCACACCCTCTCCAGCATTTACTGTTTGTAGACTTTTTATTGATGGCCATTCAGCATGGTATGAGGTGATTTCTCATTGGAGTTTTGATATGCATTTTTCTAATAATTAGTGACTTTGAACATCTTTTCATGTGTTTTTTGGCCATCCATACATCTTCTTTGGCAAGATGTCTATTTCTATTTTGTGCCCACTTTTAGCTTGAGTTGTTTGTTTTTTTTAGTAATGGGCTGCATGTGCTGTTTATATATTTTGGAGATTAATCCTCTATGAGTCGCATCATTTGCGAATATTTTCTCCCATTCTTTGGGTTGTATGTTCAATGTATATGGTTGCCTTTGCCATGCAAAAACTATTCAGGTCCTATTTACTTATTTTTTTAAATTTTCATTACTCCAGGAGGTAGATCCAAAAAGTTATCGCTGTGATTTATCTCTAAGAGTGTTTTGCCTGTGTGTTCCTTTAAGAGTTTTATAGTATCCGGTCCTACACTTAGGTCTTTAATCCATCTGAGTTTATTTTTGTATATGGTGTTAGAGAATGTTCTAATTTTATTCTTTTACCTGCAGCTGCCCAGTTTTCTCAGTACCACTTATTGGAATGACCATCTTTACTCCATTGTATATTCTTGCCCTCTTTGTTGCAGATTAATTGACCAAAAGTGCATGGGTTTATTTTGGGGCTATCTATCTTCTTCCATTCATCCTTTATCCCTCATATTTACATGGATTCATGTTTTATTCACCATGTAACAGGATTTTCACAGCCATGATTTTCTCTCAATTATCTGAGCTGAAGGTAATTTCATTACCTATTTCCACTTCGGGGATGAAGAAACTGGGCCTTGGAGATTCAGAACTTGTGCCAAAGACACAGTATCTGCATGTGGTAGAGCTGAGACTGGAAGTCACATCTCTTGAGTCATGTGTGCTTCCCCCCAAGCAAACATTCAGTTCACCAGGGTCACCACACTTACTGTGTGTGTGTCATGAGTCAATATTTTGTGATTCATCCTAGTCAGTGAATTTCCAAATATATTGATTTGGTTAATAATTACTGCACCAGTTGATTAAAATGGGGGTCAGAAAAGTTTAGTTTTGCAACCTGTAAACTTGATTGAGTCTAAAACTCAGAGTAGCTTTTATTTACAACAAAGAGAAGCAGTAATTTGCTGCCTAACTCAGGTAGCTGTAAACTCTAAAATGACTGAACAGTTTATTGTGGATGAAATCTATTCGGTCACTTTCTTTAGAGCTGCCCTTTTATTCTTTGAGAAATGAGTGTGCCTGCTTTGTTCCACTTTCATTCTGTTAAAAGCTCATTGCTTTTTATAGAATAATAGAATCAAAGATAAAGATTCAAGGACTCTCTGAGATCATTTAGTCCAATCTTTCTTTTCTCTAAGGGGCAATTAGAAAATTGATTTGGATGATGTTTCCTCATTCCATTAGTTCAAGGCCTTGAGTGACAATCCAAGTTTTCCATCTCCCATTTCAATACTGTCTCACATCAAATAGCATTCTTCTGACTGTCCTAATGTTCAGGAGGTCATCATCATTAAGTCCTTCATTGTCACTGAATAATGCAAACTTCAGTTTGGCTAGAGTTGTGAATTAGCGTTTTTTTTTTTTAATTAATAGAAATTATTTTATATTTTATTGAAGCACAGTTGGTTTCTAATATTAGTTTCAGGTGTACAACATATGATTCAGTATTTTTACGAATTATACTCCACTGTTACTAAAAGATAATGGCTATAATTGTGCTATACAATATATCCTTATTGCTAATCTATTTTATACACAGTAGTTTGTATCTCTTAATACCCCTCACTTGCCACACACCCCTCCCTTCACCCATTTAGTAACCACTACTTAGCTTTCTATATTTGTGAGTCTGTTTCTGTTTTGCATATACATTCATTTTCATTATTTTTTCAGTTCCTGATATAAGTGATCATACAATATTTTTTTATCTCTCTGACGTATTTCACTATGCATAATATTTTCTAGGACTATCCACTTCGTTTCAACTGGTGGAATTTTATTCTTTTTAATGGTTGAGTAATTATTTTATCAAAGATTAAATTATATTCCAGTATAAATATACAGACCACATCTTCCTTACCAGTCATCTGTTGATGGACACGTGAGATGCTTCCTTATCTTGGCAAGTGTAAGTGGTGCTACTATGAATACTGGGGTGCATTTATCATTTTGAGTTACTGTTTTCATTTTCTTTCTGAAATATAGTCGTGTTGTTGTTCAGTTGCACAGTCATGTCCTACTATTTGTGATCCCATGGACTGCAGAATGCCAGGTATCCCTGTCCCTCACCATCTCCTGAGGTTTGCTCAAGTTCATGTCCATTGCATCGGTGATGCCATCCAGCAGTCTCATCCTCCGATGCCTTCTCTCCTCTGCCCTCAATCTTTCCCAGCATCATGGACTTTTCCAATGAGTCAGCTGTTCACATCAGATGACCAAAATACTGAAGCTTCAGCTTCAGCATCAGTCCTTTCAGTGAGTTCAGTTCAGTTCAGTCACTCAGTCGTGTCCGACTCTCCGCAACCCCATGAATCACAGCACGCCAGGCTTCCCTGTCCATCACCAACTCCCGGAGTTCACTCAAACTCATGTCCACAGAGTCGGTGATGCCATCCAGCCACCTCATTCTTGGTCGTCCCCTTCTCCTCCCGCCCCCAACCTTTCCCAGCATCAGAGTCTTTTCCAGTGAGTCAACTCGTCGCATGAGGTGGCCAAAGTATTGCAGTCTCAGCTTTAGCATCAGTCCTTCCAATGAACACCCAGGATCGATCTCCCTTAGGATGGACTGGTTGGATCTCCTTGCGGTACAAGGGACTCTCGAGAGTCTTCTCCAACACCACAGTTCAAAAGCATCAATTCTTCGGCGATCAGCTTTCTTCACAGTCCAACTCTCACATCCATACATGACCACGGGAAAAACCATAGCCTTGACTAGACGGACCTCTGTTGACAAAGTAATGTCTCTGCTTTTTAATGTATTATCAAGGTTGGTCATAACTTCAGGGTTAATTTCCCTTAAGATTGACTGGTTTGATTTATTTGCTATCCAAGGGACTTTCGGGAGTCTTCTCCAGCACCACAGTTCAAAGGCATCTATTCCTTGGTGTTCTGCCTTCTTTACAGTCCAGCTCTCACAACCATACATGACCGCTGGGAAGACAACAACCTTGACTATACGGACCTTTGTCGGCACAGTAATGTCTCTGCTATTCTGTATGATACTCTACCACTGTAGTATCATACAGAACAACAGCATTGCCCTAAAAATCCCCTCTGATCCACTTAGTAATCCCTCACTCCACCATGCCCCTGGCAACTGATGATTTTTTTACTGTATTCATAATTTTGCAATGTAGTCTTCAGATTGATTTCTCTCAAGGAGTAATTCTTACAAAGTTCTTCCATGTGTTTTCATGGTCTGATAGGTCTTTTCTAAGGAAAAAAAGCAATATTCGATTGTTTGGATATACTACAGTTTGCTTATCCATTCACCTATTGAAGGACATCTTGGCTTCTTCTGAGTTTTGGCAATTATGAATAAAGCAATTATAAAGATTCATGTACAGATATTTATTTATTTTAAATTGAAGAACAGTTGATTTACAATGCAGTATTAGGTTTTATGTGTACAGTAAAGTGATTCAGTTATACATACACACACACACATATATATATATATATATCCTTTTTAGATTCCTTTCAGTTATAGGTTATTACAAAATATTGAATATAGGTCCCTGAGCTATAAGTAGATCCTTGTTGATTATATATTTTTTATACAGTATAATGTACATGTTCACTTCAGACTCCTAGTTTATTCCTCTGTCTCCCTTCCCCTTCGGAAATCATATTTGTTTTCTCTGTCTGTGAGTCTATTTCTGTTTTGTATGTAAGTTCACTTGTATCATTTTTTTAAGATGTCACACATAACCAATATCATACATTTGTTGTTCTCTGTCTGACTTCATTTTTAGTATGATAATCTCTACGTCCATCCATGTTGCTGCAAATGGCATTATTTCATTCTTTTTCATGGTTGAATAATATTCCATTATATATATATATAAATATATATATATATATATTCTTTACATTTAAGGCTATGATCTACTTGAGTTAACTTTTGTGAAGGTTATAAGATTTTGTGTGTGTGTGTGTGTGTGGAGAAGAGATGGGATTGGGGGAGAGAATATTCCACAGTGCCAGAAACCTTTGCTGAAAAAGCTATCCTCTATATTTTTCCATTGGATTCAGTTCAGTTCAGTCGCTCAGTCGTGTCCGACTCTCCGCGACCCCATGAATCACAGCACGCCAGGCCTCCCTGTCCATCACCAACTCCCAGAGCACAATCAAACCCACGTCCACAGAGTCGGTGATGCCATCCAGCCATCTCATTCTCCGTCATCCCCTTCTCCTCCCGCCCCCAACCTTTCCCAGCATCAGAGTCTTTTCCAGTGAGTCAACTCGTCGCATGAGGTGGCCAAAGTATTGCAGTTTCAGCTTTAGCATCAGTCCCTCCAATGAACATCCAGGATTGATCTCCTTTAGAATAGACTGGTTGGATCTCCTTGCAGTATTACTTTGTTCTTTTGTCAAAGCTCAGTTTTCTATATTTATATCAAGGAAATGGAAATCCACTGCAGTATTCTTGCCTGGAAATTCCCATGGACAGAAGGGAGCCTGGTGGACTACAGTCCATGAAGTCACAAAGCGTCAGACATGACTGAGTGACTATAAACAACAGCAATAACTAGACTCTCTCTTCTGTTCCATTGATCCATATCTCTACGCTTTCATCAATACCACACTGTCTTAGACACTGTGGCTTACAGTAAGTCTTAAGTCAGATAGTATCAGTGCTCTGTCCTTGTTCTTTTTCTTCGATATTGTGTTGGCTATTCTGAGTCTTTAAACTGTTCACACAGATTTTAGAAAAGATTGTTCATATCTTAACCAAAGTCTTGCTGAGATTTTGATTAGGATAGCATTGAATCTTATACTAAATTTCTCAGATGTTCAATTGTGTCTGACTCTTTGTGATCCCATGGACTGTAGCCCACCAGGTTACTCTGTTCACAGGATTTTCCAGGCAAGAATACTGGATTGGGTACCCATTTCCTTCTCCAGGGGTTATTTTCCACCCAGGGGCCGAACCTGGGTCTCTTGTATTATAGGCATATTCTTTACCAACTGAGTCACCAGGGAAGAACACTAAATTGGGGAGAACTCTGGGAGTTGGTGATGGACAGGGAGGCCTGGCGTGCTGTGATTCATGGGGTAGCAAAGAGTCAGACATGACTGAGTGACTAAACTGAAATACTATACAGTTCTGAGACTTCCTATTGCTGGACGTGGAATATCTTTCCTATTATTTAGAGCCTCTTTGGTTTCTTTAATCAGAGTATTATAGTTTTATTTGAATGGAACTTGTACAGGTATTGCCAGATTTAGATTTAAGTAGTTCAATTTTTGTTTTAATGTACATAATATTGTGTTTTTAATGTCAGATTTCAATTTCTCATTGCAGCACGAAATTAAAAGATGCTTACTCCTTGGAAGGAAAGTTATGACCAACCTTGATAGCATATTAAAAAGCAGAGACATTACTTTGTCAACAAAGGTCCATCTGGTCAAGGCTATAGTTTTTCCAGTGGTCATATATGGATGTGAGAGTTGGACTGTGAAGAAAGCTGATGGCTGAAGAATTGATGCTTTTAAACTGTGGTGTTGGAGAAGACTCTTGAGAGTCCCTTGGACTGCAAGGAGATCCGACCAGTCCATTCTAAAAGATATCAGTCCTGGGTGTTCATTGGAAGGACTGATGCTAAAGCTGAAACTGCAATACTTTGGCCACCTCATGCGACGAGTTGACTCACTGGAAAAGACTCTGATGCTGGGAGGGATTGGAGGGGGGAGGAGAAGGGGACGACAGAGAATGAGATGGCTGGATGACATCACTGACTCGATGGACCTGAGTTTGAGTGAAGTCCGGAGGTTGGTGATGGACAGGGAAGCCTGGCGTGCTGTGATTCATGGGGTCACAAAGAGTCCGACACAACTGAGTGACTGAACTGAACTGAGCATATAGGAAAGAAATTGATGGCTCTATGTTAACACTATGGACTTCCCTTGTGGTTCAGCAGATAAAGAATCTGCTTGCAATGTGGGAGACCTGGGTTCAATCCCTGGGTTGGGAAGATCCACAGGAGAAAAGAAAAGTTACACACTCCAGTATTCTGGCCCAGAGAATTCCAGTATTCAGGCCTGGAGAATCAGACACAATAGAGCAAATTTCACTTTCACTTTAATATTATATACTGAAACCATGCTAAAATTGTTTATTAGTAGTAGTTCCTGGAGGTTTTATAAAAAAAACTTTTGGATTATTTTCTACATAGAAAATTACATTGTCTGAAATAAACACAGTTTTGTTTCTTCCTTCTCAGTTTGCATACTCCTTTTTTTTCCCTATTCCTGTCTTACTGTATTAACTAGGAATTCTACTACAAGGTCAAATAGGAATGATGACAGGGGATATCTTGCCTTACCCCTCATTTTAACAGGAAAGCTTCTAGTTTCTCACCATTGACAATGATGCTAGTTGTGACTACTTTGTAGATATTCTTTCTCAAGTTGAGGAAGTTGCCCCTCCATACCTAGATTGCTGACAGTTTCTATCATGAGTGGGTTTTGGATTTTGTCAGATGATTTTTATACATAAATAAAAATACAATTTTGTGATTTCTAGTCTTTGATTTGTTGATGTGATGATTTACACTGATTGGTTTTCAAATACTGAACCAGTGCATGAACCAGTCATGGACACCTTAAATAAATCTTATTGGACATTGTTCGATTTGGGTTATTAATATTTTGCTGAGGAATTTTGCATCTATGTTCATGAGAAATACTAGTCTGTACTTTTCCTCTTTTGCAATGTCTTTGTCTGAATTAGGGTGATACTAGCTTCATGAAATACTAGCCTCATCAAATATTTCAGGAAGAATTTCTACTACTATATAAACTCTAAGTAACATGCAACCAAGAGTTAACTGAGGTTTGCATTTGACATGGAGAACAACTGCTTTCAGGAGCAGTTTTCCCCAGTAGGAATATTGATATCAGTAATGGTGCAAAATTAAATTCAAGCTAAGCCACAGAAAACTACATATGAAAATCAGAATAAAAATCAATGAGATCATGTATAAGAAATCACCAGGAAAAAAAAAATCCATGAAACCAAAGGTGGTTCTTTAGAATAAAATTTATAAACCTACACCCAGGGCTACCCTTACCTACCAAATTCAAGAAGACAAAAATTAAACAAGTTGTAGTTAAAATTGGGGGTCATTTCTTTGATGTCATGGACATTAAAAGCAAATAATAAGAGTATTATGAACAGCTCTACATCCATGAATTTTATAGCTTAGTTGAAATGGGTCAATTTCTAAGCACACAATTTGCTGAAACTCACACAAGAGGGTATAACATTAGTAACATGCCATAATAGGAAGCTCTCAACTTTTCATCCCCCGATGGCCACATTGATTCAGAGCAACATGTGGAGCACTTCTCTTTCTAAAAACAATCCAGAACCTAGTTGAAAGACTTCCGCACCCTTAGGGAATGTGAATCTACCCACATCAAACCCTGAAAGAATTAACTCTAAGGAACATGCAACCAGGGCTTCCCTGGTGACTTAGACAATAAAGAATCTGCCTGCAATGCGGGAGACCTGGGTTCAGTCTCTGGGTTGGGAAGATAACCTGGAGGAGGGCATGGCAACCCAGCATGATATCTTTGTTCTTTTTCCTTTCTTTTCTTACCTACAATATGCACAAATTTGAGAACTGATTTATCAAGCTCTGCTTTTCACTGGGAACATATACAGGAGAAATGGATCTGCATTGGTATACACTAATCACCTTATTTTATCTGGAGTACCTAGTACTATGTGGACTTCCCAGGTGTTGCTTATGGTAAAGAACCCACCTACCAATGCAAGAGATGCAAGAAAGTTGGGTTCAATCCCTGGGTCGGAAAGATACACTGAAGGAGGTCATGGCAACCCATTCCAGTATGCTTGTCTGGATAAACCCATAGACAGAGGAGCCTGGTGGGCTGCAGTCCATAGGGTTACAAAGAGTTGGACTGAAGCGACTTAGCATGCATGCAGCTAGTATGGAGTGTGCATGTGTGTCACTTCATTCATGTCCGACTCTTTGCAATCCAATAGACTGTAACCTGCAAGGTTCCTATGTCCATGGGATTCTCCAGGCAAGAATACTTGAGTGGGTTGCCATTTCCTTCTCCAGCAGATCTTCCCAACCCAGGGATCAAACTCACATCTCTTAAGTCTCCTGCATTGACAGGTGGGTTCTTTACCACTATCACCCCCTGGGAAAGCCCATGTATGAAGAACAGCAGACACATTTCTGCCTGTACAATGAATGAGGAGAGGTCAGATAAGCTATTATCAGGAAAGATTTATGAGAAACAGGTGAAGGATGCCCAAGATAAGAGAGAATTGAAGACAACACCACAGAAGTCAAATGATCTAACACATTCCTCACTCAGGAATGAAGCAGAGCTGGTAAGCAGGCAGCAGAGAAGCAAACTCACTGGCAATTGGGGTGGTGTCAATGTCCCTTGGGTCAACTACAGATTTAAAGGTAAACTTTTTCTAAAATTCTGCTCAGGAATGAAAAGAGCTCCATGCTAGGCCCTCTCACCCACAAACCGGTTTTCCTGAAAATAAACACAGTGAGTACATACTTCTTGAACATTGTGTTGCTGGTTGTCAGAAAGAGACTATGTAGTAATGATTTGATGAATGTTTCAGTGGATGGATGGAAGGCGAGATAGACAGATGGACAAAAAGTGGACACACATTTTATCCACGTAACATTTTACCTTAACAGGCATCCTTCTTTCAATAACAATTTACTGAGGATCAGCACTATACCAAGTATCCATACATTATAGCTGCAATTTAATATTTTCAACTTTCCATCCATTTTTTTCTAGAAACACTCATACCTTGGTTGTATTTTTGTTCTTGGTTTGATGGTCCCGATATGTTACTTTTCATTCTTCACAGTCTCTCCTCTGCTGTAAGTATATCTATTACTTCATCAACCTCCAAAACACCTTGAAGTTTCAAGTTTTATAATACATGATTCCTTTTGGTTAAGATGAGCTTCTTGGACATTTCACCCCAAAACAATGAATTTCATCTTCTTCTGAAGCGCACATGGAAACTTCTCCAGGATAGATCACATCCTGGGCCATAAATCTAGCCTTGGTAAATTGAAAAAAGTTGAAATTATTCCAAGCATCTTTTCTGACCACAATGCAGTAAGACTAGATCTCAATTACAGGAGAAAAACTATTAAAAATTCCAACATATGGAGGCTGAACAACACGCTGCTGAATAACCAACAAATCGTAGAAGAAATCGAAACATGCATAGAAATGAATGAAAATGAAAATATAACAACCCAAAACCTGTTGGACACTGCAAAAGCAGTGCTAAGGGGATGGTTCTAGCAATACAGGCATACCTCAAGAAACAAGAAAAAAGTCAACTAAATAACCTAACTCTAAAAAACTAAAAAAGCAACTAAAAAAGGAAGAAATGAAGAACACCAGGGTTAGTAGAAGGAAACAAATCTTAAAAATTAGGGCAGAAATAAATGCAAAAGAAACAAAAGCAACTAAAAAAGGAAGAAATGAAGAACCCCAGGGTTAGTAGAAGGAAACAAATCTTAAAAATTAGGGCAGAAATAAATGCAAAAGAAACAAAAGAGACCATAGCAAAAATCAACAAAGCCGAAAGCTGGTTCTTTGAGAAGGTAAATAAAATAGACAAACCACTAGCCAGACTCATCAAGAAACAAAGGGAGAAGAACCAAATCAATAAAATTAGAATTGAAAATGGAGAGACCACAACAGACAACACAGAAATACAAAGGATCATATGAAACTACTATCAGCAATTATATGCCAATGAAATGAAAACTTGGAAGAAATGGACAAATTCTTAGAAAAGTACAACTTTCCAAAACTGAACCAGGAAGAAATAGAAAATCTTAATAGACCCATCACAAGCACGGAAATAGAAGCTGAAATCAGAAATCGTCCAGCAAAAAAAAGCCCAGGTCCAGATGGCTTCACAGCTGAATTCTACCAAAAATTTAGAGAAGAGCTAACACCTATCCTACTCAAACTCTTCCAGAAAACTGCAGAGGAAGGTAAACTTCCAAACTCATTCTATGAGACCACCATCACCCTAATACCAAAACCTGACAAAGATGCCACAAAAAAAGAGAACTACAGGCCAATATCACTGATGAACATAGATGCAAAAATCCTTAACAAAATTCTAGCAATCAAAATCCAACAACACATTAAAAAGATCATACATCATGACCAAGTGGGCTTTATCCCAGAGATGCAAGGATTCTTCAATATCCGCAAATCAATCACTGTTATACACCACATTAACAAAATGAAAGATAAAAACCATATGATTATCTCAATAGATGTAGAGAAAGCCTTTGACACAATTCAACATCCATTTGTGATAAAAAAAAAAAAAACCTCCAGAAGGCGGGAATAGAAGGAACATTCCTCAACATAATAAAAGCTATATATGACAAACTCACAGCAAACATTATCCTCAATGGTGAAAAATTGAAAGCGTTTCCCCTAAAGTCAGGAACAAGACAAGGGTGCCCACTCTCACCACTACTATTCAACATAGTTTTGGAAGTTTTCGAAAAGAAGAAGTAAAACTCTCACTGTTTGCAGATGACATGATCCTTTACACAGAAAATCCTAAAGACTCTACGAGAAAATTACTAGAGCTAACCAATGAATATAGTAAAGTTGCAGGATATAAAATCAACACAGAGAAATCCCTTGCATTCCTATACACTAATAATGAGGAAATAGAAAGAGAAATTAAGGAAGTAATTCCATTCACCATTGCAACCAAAAGAATAAAATACTTAGGAATATATCTACTTAAAGAAACAAAAGACCTATATATAGAAAACTATAAAACACTAGTGAAAGAAATCAGAGAGGACACTAATAGATGGAGAAATATACCATGTTCATGGATTGAAAGAATAATATTGTGAAAAGGAATATATTATCCAAAGTAATTTATAGGTTCAATGCAATCCCTATCAAGCTACCAACAGTAATTTTCACAGAGCTAGAACATTAATTTCACATTTGTATGGAAATACAAAAAACCTCGAATAGCCAAAGCAATCTTGAGAAAGAAGAATGGAACTGGGGGAATCAACCTGCCAGACTTCAGGCTCTACTACAAAGCCACAGTCATCAAAACAGTATGGTACTGGCATAAAGACAGAAATATAGATCAATGGAACAAAATAGAAAGCCCAGAGATAAATCCATGCACCTATGGACACCTTATCTTTGACAAAGGAGGCAAGAATATACAATGGAGAAAAGACAATCTCTTTAACAAGTGGTGCTGGGAAAACTGGCCAGTTCAGTTCAGTTCAGTTGCTCAGTCGTGTCCGACATTTTGCGACCCCATGAATTGCAGCATGCCAGGCCTCTCTGTCAATCACCAACTCCCAGAGTTCACTCACTGTGAGCACTCCCCACCGACGCCAGAGATATTTGTCTGCAGTGTTCCTCCCTTCCCAGAATAGGACTGAACAACTGAGCCTTAAAAAGTGTCCACCCGCACCCTAGTGTCAGGGCTGAAATTAGACACTGAAGAGACCAGCAAACAGAAGCTAAAACAGAGGGAACCACTTCGGACAGATAGAGAAGTCTAGAGACTACTCCAAGACCAAAAACCAGAGGCAAGAGGCTTAAGCCCGAATCCTGAGAACACCAGAGAGCTCCTGACTCCAGGGAACATTAATCGATAGGAGCTCATCAAACGCCTCCATACCTACACTAAAACCAAGCACCACCCAAGGGTCAAAAAGTTCCAGAGCAAGACATATCACGCAAACTCTCCAGCAACAAAGGAAAATAGCCCTGAGCTTCAATATACAGGCTTCCCAAAGTCACTCCAAACCCACTGACATCTCATAACTCATTACTGGACACTTCATTACACTCCAGAGAGAAGAAATCCAGCTCCACCCACCAGAACACCGACACAAGCTTCCCTAACCAGGGAACCTTGACAAGTCGCCCGTCCAACCCCACACACAGTGAGGAAACTACATAATAAAGAGAACTCCACAAATTGCCAGAAGAGGGAAAGGCCACCCCAAGCAAAGCAATATAAGCAAGATAAAGAGGCAGAGAAATACCCAGCAAGTAAAGGAACAAGAAAAATGCCCAAGAACACAAACAAAAGAGGAAGATATAGGGAATCTACCTGATAAAGAATTTCGAATTTTGATGGTGAAAATGATTCAAAATCTTGAAAGCAAAATGGAGTTACAGATAAATAACCTGGAAAAAAGGATTGAGAAGATGGAAGAAAGGTTTAATAAGGACTTCTGTTAAGTTCAGTTCAGTTCAGTGGCTCAGACGTGTCCGACTCTCCGCGACCCCATGAATCACAGCACGCCAGGCCTCCCTGTCCATCACCAACTCCCGGAGTTCATTCAAAGTCATGTCCAAAGAGTCGGTGATGCCATCCAGCCATCTCATTCTCTGTCGTCCCCTTCTCCTCCCTCCCCAAGCCTTTCCTAGCATCAGAGTCTTTTCCAGTGAGTCATTTCGTCGCATGAGGTGGCCAAAGTATTGCAGCTTCAGCTATAGCATCAGTCCCTCCAATGAACATCCAGGATTGATCTCCTTTAGAATGGACTGGTTGGATCTCCTTGCAGTATAAGGGACTCTCAAGAGTCTTCTCCAACACCACAGTTTAAAAGCATTGATTCTTCGGCGATCAGCTTTCTTCACAGTCCAACTCTCACATCCATACATGACCACGGGTAAAACCATAGCCTTGACTAGATGGACCTTGGTTGGCAAAGTAATGTCTCTGCTTTTTAATATACTATCAAGGTTGGTCATAACTTTCCTTCCAAGGAGTAAGCGTCTTTTAATTTCATGGCTGCAATCAGCATCTGCAGTGATTTTGGAGACCCCAAAATAAAGTCTGACACTGTCTCCACTGTTTTTCCATCTATTTCCCATGAAGTGATGGGACCAGATGCCTTGATATTAGTTTTCTGAATGTTGAGCTTCAAGTCAACATTTTCACTCTCCTCTTTCACTTTCATCAAGAAGCTTTTGAGTTCCTCTTCATTTTCTGCCATAAGGGTGGTGTCATCTGCATATCTGAGATTATTGATATTTCTCTCAGCAATCTTGATTCCAGCTTGTGCTTCTTCCAGCCCAGCGTTCCTCATTATGTACTCTGCATATGAGTTAAATAAGCAAGGTGACAATATACAGCCTTGACGTACTCCTTTTCTTATTTGGAACTAGTCCGTTGTCCATGTACAGTTCTGACTGTTGCTTCCTGATCTGCATACAGGTGTTTCAAGAGACGTGTCAGGTGGTCTGGTATTCCCATCTCTTTCAGAATGTTCCACAGTTTATTGTGATCCACACAGTCAAAGGCTTTGGCATAGTCAATGAAGCAGAAATAGATGTTTTTCTGGAACTCTCTTGCTTTCTCCATGATCCAGCGGATGTTGGCAATTTGATCTCTGGTGCCTCTGCCTTTTCTAAAACCTGCTTGAATATCTGGGAGCTCATGGTTCACATATTGTTGAAGCCTGGCTTGGAGAATTTTGAGCATGACTTTACTAGTGTGTGAGATGAGTGCAATTGTGCAGAAGTTTGAGCATTCTTTGGCATTACCTTTCTTTGGGATTGGAATGAAGACTGACCTCTTCCAGTCCTGTGGCCACTGCTGAGTTTTCCAAATCTGCTGTCATATTGAGTGCAGCACTTTCACAGCATCATTTTTCAAGATTTGAAATAGCTCAACTGGAATTCCATCACCTCCACTAACTTTGTTCATAGTGATGCTTTCTAAGGCCAACTTGACTTCACATTCCAAGATGTCTGGCTCTACGTCAGTGATCACGTTATTGTGACTATCTTGGTCGTGAAGCTCTTTTTGTACAGTTCTTCTGTGTATTCTTGCCACCTCTTCTTAATATCTTCTGCTTCTGTTAGGTCCATACTATTTCTGTCCTTTATCGAGCCCATCTTTGCCTGAAATGTTCCCCTGGAATCTCTAATTTTCTTGAAGAGATCTCTTGTTTTTCCCATTCTGTTGTTTTCCTCTATTTCTTTGCATTGATCACTGAGGAAGGCTTTCTTATCTCTCCTTGCTATTCTTTGGAACTCTGCATTCAGATGCTTATATCTTTCCTTTTCTCCTAATAAGGACTTCAGTTCAGTTCAGTTCAGTTCAGTCGCTCAGTCATGTCCGACTCTCTGCGACCCCATGAACCACAGCACGCCAGGCCTCCCTATCCATCACCAACTCCCGGACTTCACCCAAACTCATGTCCACAGAGTCGGTGATGCCATCCAGCCATCTCATTCTCGGTCGTCCCCTTCTCTTCCCGCCCCCAACCTTTCCCAGCATCAGAGTCTTTTCCAGTGAGTCAACTCGTCGCATGAGGTGGCCAAAGTATTGCAGTTTCAGCTTTAGCATCAGTCCTTCCAATGAACACCCAGGATCGATCTCCCTTAGAATGGACTGGTTGGATCTTCTTGCAGTCCAAGGGACTCTCAAGAGTCTTCTCCAACACCACAGTTCAAAAGCATCAATTCTTCGGCAATCAGCTTTCTTCACAGTCCAACTCTCACATCCATACATGACCACGGGTAAAACCATAGCCTTGACTAGACGGACCTTGGTTTGCAAAGTAATATCTCTGCCTTTTAATATACTATCAAGGTTGGTCATAACTTTCCTTCCAAGTAGTAACCATCTTTTAATTTCATGGCTGCAATCAGCATCTGCAGTGATTTTGGAGCCCAAAAAAATAAAGTCTGACACTGTCTCCACTGTTTTTCCATCTATTTCCCATGAAGTGATAGGACCAGATGCCATGATCTTTGGTTTCTGAATGTTGAGCTTCAAGCCAACCTTTTCACGCTCCTCTTTCACTTTCATCAAGAGGCTTTTGAGTTCCTCTTCACTTTCTGCCATAAGGGTGGTGTCATCTGCATATCTGAGATTATTGATATTTCTCCCAGCAATCTTGATTCCAGCTTGTGCTTCTTCCACCCCAGCGTTCCTCATGATGTACTCCGCATATAAGTTAAATAAGCAAGGTGACAATATACAGCCTTGACGTACTCCTTTTCCTATTTGGAACCAGTCTGTTGTCCCATGTACAGTTCTGACTGTTGCTTCCTGACCTGAATACAGGTTTCTCAAGAGGAATGTCAGGTGGTCTGGTATTCCCATCTCTTTCAGAATTTTCCACAGTTTATTGTGATCCACACAGTCAAAGGCTTTGGCATAGTCAATAAGGACTTAGAGGAAATAAAAAAGAGTCAATATACAATGAATAATGCAATAGATGAGATCAGTAACACTCTGGAGGGAACAAACAGTAGAATAACAGAGGCAGAAGACAGGATAAGCTAGCTAGAAGATAGAATTGTAATAATAAATAAAGTAGAGAGGAAAAAATAAAAAAGAATTAAAAGAAATGAGGACAATATTAGAGACCTCTGGGACAATATTAAACGCTCCTACATTCGAGTCATAGGAGTCCCAGAAGAAGAAGACAAAAATAAAGACCATGAGAGAATTCTTGAGGAGATAATAGTTGAAAACTTCCCTAAAATGGGGAAAGAAATAATCACCCAAGTCCAAGAAACCCAGAGAGTTCCCAACAGGATAAACCCAAGGCAAAATACTCCAAGACACATATTAATCAAATTAACAAAGATCAAACACAAAGAACAAATATTAAAAGCAGCAAGGGAAAAGCAGGAAATAACACACAAGGGGATTCCCATAAGGATAACAGCTGATCTTTCAGCAGAAACTCTTCAGGCCAGGAGGGAATGGGAAGACATACTTAAAGTGATGAAAGAAAATGACCTGCAGCCCAGATTACTGTACCCAGCAAGGATCTCATTCAAATATGAAGGAGAAATAAAAAGCTTTACAGACAAGCAAAAGTTGAGAGAATTCAGCATCACCAAACCAGCTCTCCAACAAATAGTAAATGATCTTCTCTAGACAGGAATAACAGAAAGGGTGTATAAACTCGAACCCAAAGCAATAAAGAAAATGACAATGGGATCATACTTATCAATAATTACCCTAAACATAAATGGGTTGAAAGCCCCAACCAAAAGACAAAGGCTGGCTGAATGCATATAAAAACAAGACCCCCATATATGTTGTCTACAAGAGACCCACCTCAAAACGAGGGACACATACAGACTGAAAGTGAAGGGCTGGAAAAAGATATTCCATGCAAATAGAGACTAAAAGAAAGCAGGAGTTGCAATACTCATATCAGATAAAATAGACTTTAAAACAAAGGTTGTGAAAAGAGACAAAGAAGGAAACCATATAATGATCAAAGGATCAATCGAAGAAGAAGGTATAACAATTATAAATATTTATGCACCCAACTTAGGAGCACTGCAATATGTAAGACAATTACTAACAAGTATGAAAGGGGAAATTAACAACAATGCAATAATAGTGGGAGATTTTAATACCCCACTTACATCTATGGATAGATCAACTAAACAGAAAATTAACAAGGAAACACAAACTTTAAATGATACAATAGACCAGTTAGACCTAATAGATATCTGTAGGACATTTCACCCCAAAACAATGAATTTCACCTTTTTCTCAAGCGCACACGGAACCTTTTCCAGGATAGATCACATCCTGGGCCATAAATCTAGCCTTGGTAAATTCAAAAAAATTGAAATCATACCAAGCATCTTTTCTGACCACAATGAAATAAGATTAGATCTCAGTTACAGGAGAAAAACTATTAAAAATGCCAACATATGGAGGCTGAAAAACACGCTGCTGAATAATGAACAAATCATAGAAGAAATCAAAAGAGAAATAAAAATATGCATAGAAATGAATGAAAATGAAAACACAACAACCCAAAACCTCTGGGACACTGTAAAAGCAATGCTAAGGGGGAAGTTCATAGCAATACAGGCATAACTCAAGAAACAAGAAAAAAGTCAACTAAATAACCTAACTCTACATCTAAAGAAACTAGAAAAGGAAGAAATGAAGAACCCCAGGGTTAGTAGAAGGAAAGAAATCGTAAAAATTAGGGCAGAGATAAATGCAAAAGAAACAAAAGAAACCATAGCAAAAATCAACAAAACCAAAAGCTGGTTCTTTGAGAAGGTAAATAAAAATTGACAAACCACTAGCCAGACTCATCAAGAAACAAAGGGAGAAGAACCAAATCAATAAATTAGAAATGAAAATGGAGAGATCACAACCGACAACACAGAAATACAAAGGACTATTAGAGAATACTATCAGCAATTATATGGCAATAAAATGAATAACCTGGAAGAAATGGACAAATTCCTAGAAAAGTACACCTTTCCAAAACTGAACCAGGAAGAAATAGAAAATTGGAACAGACTCATCACAAGCACGGAAATAGAGGCTGTAATCAAAAACCTTCCAGCAAACAAAAGCCCAGGTCCAGACGGCTTCACAGCCAAATTCTACCAAAAACTTAGAGAAGAGCTAACACCTATTCTACCCAAACTAATCCAGAAAATTGCTGAGGAAGGGAAACTTCCAAACTCATTCTATGAGACCACCATCACCCTAATCCCAAAACCTGGTAAAGATCCCACAAAAAAAGAAAACTATAGGCCAATATCACTGATGAACATAGATGCAAAAATCCTGAACAAAATTCTAGCAATCAGAATCCAACAACATATTAAGAAGATCATACATCATGACCAAGTGGGCTTTATCCCAGGAATGCAAGGATTCTTCAATATCTGCAAATCAATCAACGTAATACACCACATTAACAAACTGAAAAATAAAAACCAAAGGATTATCTCAATAGATGCAGAGAAAGCCTTAGACAAAATTCAACATCCATTTATGATAAAACCCTCCAGAAAGTGGGAATAGAAAGGACATACCACAACATAATAAAAGCCTGTATATGACAAACCCACAGAAAACATTATCCTCAATGGTGAAAAACTGAAAACATTTCCCCTAAAGTCAGGAACAAGACAAGGGTGCCCACTCTCACCACTACTATTCAACATAGTTCTGGAAGTTTTGGCTACAGCAATCAGAGCAGAAAAAGACATAAAAGGAATAAAAATTGGAAAAGAAGAAGTAAAACTTTCACTGTTCGCTGATGACATGATCCTCTACACAGAAAATCCTAAAGACTCTACCAGAAAAATACTAGAGCTAATCAATGAATATAGTAAAGCTGCAGGATATAAAATCAACACACAGAAATCCCTTGCATTCCTATACATTAATAATGAGAAAATAGAAAGAGAAAATAAGGAAACTATTCCATTCACTGTTGCAACAAAAAGAATTAAATACTTAGGAATATATCTACCTAAGGAAACAAAAGATTGTACATAGAAAACTATAAAACACTAGTGAAAGTAATAAAAGAGAACACTAATAGATGGAGAAACATACCATGTTGATGGATTGGAAGAATAAATATTGTAAAAATGAGTATACTACCCAAAGTAATTTATACATTCAATGCAATCCCCTATCAAGCTACCAACGATATTTTCACAGAACTAGAACAAATAATCTCACAATTTGTATTCAGTACAGTTCAGTTCAGTCGCTCAGTCGTGTCCGACTCTCCGCGACCCCATGAATCACAGCACGCAAGGCCTCCCTGTCCATCACCAACTCCCGGAGTTCACTCAAACTCATGTCCACAGAGTCGGTGATGCCATCCAGCTATCTCATTCTCTGTCGTCCCCTTCTCCTCCCGCCCCCAACCTTTCCCAGCATCAGAGTCTTTTCCAGTGAGTCAGCTCGTCGCATGAGGTGGCCAAAGTATTGCAGTTTCAGCATTAGCATCAGTCCTTCCAATGAACACCCAGGATTGATCTCCTTTACAATGGACTGGTTGGATCTCCTTGCAGTTCAAGGGACTCTCAAGAGTCTTCTCCAGCACCACAGTTCAAAAGCATCAATTCTTCGGCAATCAGCTTTCTTCACAGTCCAACTCTGACATCCATACATAACCACGGGAAAAACCATAGCCTTGACTAGACGGACCTTTGTTGGCAAAGTAATGTCTCTGCTTTTTAATATACTATCAAGGTTGGTCATAACTTTCCTTCCAAGGAGTAAGCGCCTTTTAATTTCATGGCTGCAATCAGCATCTGCAGTGATTTTGGAGCTCCCAAAAATAAAGTCTGACACTGTCTCCACTGTTTTTCCATCTATTTCCCATGAAGTGATGGGACCAGATGCCATGATCTTTGTTTTCTGAATGCTGAGCTTCAAGCCAACCTTTTCACTCTCCTCTTTCACTTTCCTCAAGAGGCTTTTCAGTTCCTCTTCACATTCTGCCATAAGGGTAGTGTCATCTGCATATCTGAAGTTATTGATATTTCTCCCAGCAATCTTGATTCCAGCTTGTGCTTCTTCCAGCCCAGCGTTCCTCATGATGTACTCTGCATATAAGTTAAATAAGCAAGGTGACAATATACAACCTTGACGTCCTCCTTTTCCTATTTGGAACCAGTCTGTTGTTCCATGTACAGTTCTGACTGTTGCTTCCTGACCTGCATACAAGTTTCTCAAGAGGCAGGTCAGGTGGTCTGATATTCCCATCTCTTTCAGAATTTTCCACAGTTTATTTTGATCCACACAGTTTGTATGGAAATACAAAAATCCTTGAATAGCCAAAGAAATTTGAGGAAGACAAATGGAACTGGAGGAATTAACCTGCCAGACTTCACGCTCTACTATAAAGCCACAGTCATCAAGACAATATGGTACTGGCATAAAGACAGAAATATAGATCAATGGAACAAAATAGAAAGCCCAGAGATAAATCCACGCACCTATGGACACCTTCTGTTCCGTTCCGTCGCTCAGTCGTGTCCGACTCTCTGCGACCCCGTGGACTGTAGCCTACCAGGCTTCTCTGTCCATGGGATTCTCCAGGCAAGAATATTGGAGTGGCTTACCATTTCCTTCTCCAGGGGATCTTCCCAACCCAGGGATTGAACCCGGGTCTCCCTCATTGGAGGCAGACGCTTTAACCTCTGAGCCACCAGGGAAGCCCTATGGACACCTTATCTTTGACAAAGGAGGCAAGAATATAAAATGGAGAAAAGACAGTCTCTTTAACAAGTGCTGCTGGGAAAACTGGTCAGCCACTTGTAAAAGAATGAAACTAGAACACTTCCTAACACCATACACAAAAATAAACTCAAAATGGATTAGAGAGCTAAATGTAGGACCAGATTCTATACAACTCCTAGAGGAGAACGTAGGCAAAACACTCTCCAATATAAATCACAGCAGGATCCTCCAAGATCCACCTCCCAGAATATTGGAAATAAAAGCAAAAATAAACAAATGGGACATAATTAAAATCAAAAGCTTCTGCACAGCAAAGGAAACTATAAGCAAGGTGAAAAGACAGCCTTCAGAATGGGAGAAAATAATAGCAAATGAAGCAAATGACAAAGGATTAATCTCAAAAATACACAAGCAGCTCCTGCAACTCAATTCCAGAAAAATAAATGACCCAATCAAAAAATGGGCCAAAGAACTAAACAGATCTTTCTCCAAAGAAGACATACAGATGGCTAACAAACACATGAAAAAATGCTCAACATCCCTCATAATCAGTTCAGTTCAGTTCAGTTCAGTCGCTCAGTCGTGTCCGACTCTCCGCGACCCCATGAATCACAGCACGCCAGGCCTCCCTGTCCATCACCAACTCCCGGAGTTCACTCAAACTCATGTCCACAGAATCGGTGATGCCATCCAGCCATCTCATTCTCCGTCGTCCCCTTCTCCTCCCGCCCCCAACCTTTCCCAGCATCAGAGTCTTTTCCAGTGAGTCAACTCGTCTCATGAGGTGGCCAAAGTACTGGAGTTTCAGCTTTAGCATCAGTCCCTCCAATGAACATCCAGGATTGATCTCCTTTAGAATGGACTGGTTGGATCTCCTTGCAGTATAAGGGACTCTCAAGAGTCTTCTCCAACACCACAGTTCAAAAGCATCGATTCTTCGGCGATCAGCTTTCTTCACAGTCCAACTCTCACATCCATACATGACCACGGGAAAAACCATTGCCTTGACTAGACGGACCTTGGTCGGCAAAGTAATGTCTCTGCTTTTTAATATACTATCAAGGTTGGTCATAACTTTCCTTCCAAGGAGCAAGCGTCTTTTAATTTCATGGCTGCAATCAGCATCTGCAGTGATTTTGGAGCCCAAAAAAACAAAGTCTGACACTGTTTCCACTGTTTTTCCATCTATTTCCCATGAAGTGATGGGACCAGATGCCATGATCTTTGTTTTCTGAATGTTGAGCTTCAAGCCAACCTTTTCACTCTCCTCTTTCACTTTCATCAAGAGGCTTTTGAGTTCCTCTTCACTTTCTGCCATAAGGGTAGTGTCATCTGCATATCTGAGGTTATTGATATTTCTCCCAGCAATCTTGATTCCAGCTTGTGCTTCTTCCAGCCCAGCGTTCCTCATGATGTACTCTGCATATAAGTTAAATAAGCAAGGTGACAATATACAACCTTGACGTACACCTTTTCCTATTTGGAACCAGTCTGTTGTTCCATGACTGGTTCTAACTGTTGCTTCCTGACCTGCATACAGGTTTCTCAAGAGGCAGGTCAGGTGGTCTGGGATTCCCATCTCTTTCAGAATGTTCCACAGTTTATTGTGATCCACACAGTCAAAGGCTTTGGCATAGTCAATGAAGCAGAAATAGATATTTTTCTGAAACTCTCTTGCTTTCTCCATGATCCAGCGGATGTTGGCAATTTGATCTCTGGTGCCTCTGCCTTTTCTAAAACCTGCTTGAACATCTGGGAGTTCACGGTTTACATACTGCTGAAGCCTGGCTTGGAGAATTTTGAGCATGACTTTACTAGCGTGTGAGATGAGTGCAATTGTGCGGTAGTTTGAGCATTCTTTGGCATTCCCTTTCTTTGGGACTGGAATGAAGACTGACCCAAATGCAAATCAAAACCACGATGAGACACCATTTCACACCAGTCAGAATGGCTGCTATCCAAAAGTCTACATGCAATAAATGCTGGAGAGGGTGTGGAGAGAAGGGAACCCTCTTACACTGTTGGTGGGATGCAAACTAGTACAGCCACTATGGAGAACAGTGTGGAGATTCCAAAAAAACCTGGAAACAGAACTCCCATATGACCCAGCAATTGCACTCCTGGGCATACACACCGAGGAACCCAGAATTGAAAGAGACACGTGTACTCCAGTGTTCATCGCAGCACTGTTTATAATAGCCAGGACATGGAAGCAACCTAGATGTCCATCTGCAGATGAAATGGATAAGAAAGCTTTGGTGGAGTATTACTCAGCCATTAAAAAGAACGCATTTGAATCAGTTCTAATGCGGTGGATGAAACTAGAGCCTATTATACAGAGTGAAGCCAGCCAGATAGAAAAACACCAATACAGTATACTAACGCATATATATGGAATTTAGAAAGATGCAAATGATAACCCTGTATACGAGACAGCAAAAGAAACACAGATGTATAGGACAGTCTTTGGGACTCTGCGGGAGAGGGTGAGGGTGGGATGATTTGGGAGAATGGCATTGAAACCTGTATGTTGTCATATGTGAAATGAATCGCCAGTTCAGGGTTGATGCATGTTACAAGTTGCTCGGAGCTGGTGTGTGGGGATGAACCAGAGGGAGGATAAAGGGAGGAGGGAGGGAGGATAAAGGGAGGAGGGAGGGAGGAGGGGGGTTCGGGAAGGGGAACTCATGTACACCCGGGGCGGATTCATGTCAATGTATGGCAAAACCAACCAATATAATATTGTAAAATAATTAGCCTCCAATTAAAAAAAAACACACAAACAAACAAAAAAAACAAAACAAAAGCATCAATTCTTCAGCTATAAGCTTTCTTCACAGTCCAACTCTCACATCACTACATGACCACTGGAAAAACCATAGCCTTGACTAGATGGACCTTTGTTGGCGAAGTAATGTCTCTGCTTTTTAATATGCTGTCTAGGTTGGTTATAACGTTCCTTCCAAGGAGTAAGCGTCTTTTAATTTCAGGGGTGATATTAAAATCCGCAGTGATTTTGAGGCCCAAAGAAATAAAGTCTGACACGGTTTCCACTGTTTCCCCATCTATTTCCCATGAAGTTATGGGACCAGATGCCATGATTTTAGTTTTCTGAATGTTGAGCTTCAAATTTTTTTTTTTACAAAGTTTTTTATTTATTTATTTATTTTAATTTGAGGCTAATTACTTTACATTATTGTATTCTTTTTGCCATACATCGACATGAATCTGCCCCGGGTGTACATATGTTCCCCATCTTGAGCCCCCCTCCCACCTCCCTCCCCATCCTATCCCTTTGGTTCATCCCAGTACACCAGCCCTGAGCATACTGTATCATGCGTAGAACTGGGACTGGCGATTCATTTCACATATGATAATACACATGTTTCAATGCCCTCTTTCACTTTCATCAAGAGGCTTTTTAATTCCTCTTCACTTTCTGCCATAAGGGTGGTGTCATCTGCATATCTGAGGTTGTTGATATTTCTCCCAGCAATCTTGATTCCAGCTTGTGCTTCTTCCAGCCCAGCATTTCTCATGATGTACTCTGCATATAAGTTAAATAAGCTGGGTGACAATATACAGCCTTGACATACTCCTTTTCCTATTTGGAACCAGTCTGTTCTTCTATGTCCAGTTTTAACTGTTGCTTGCTGACCTGCAGACAGGTTTCTCAAGAGGCAGGTCAGGTGGTCTAGTATTCCCATCTCTTTCAGAATTTTTCACAGTTTATTGTGATCCACACAGTCAAAGGCAGTCAACCACTTATAAAAGAATGAAACTAGAACACTCCCTAACATCACACACAAAAATAAACTCAAAATGGATTAAAGATGTAAATGTAAGACCAGAAACTATAAAACTCCTAGAGGAGAACATAGGAAAAACACTCTCCGACATAAATCACAGCAGGATCCTCCATGACCCACCTCCCAGAATACTGGAAATAAAAGCAAAAATAAACAAATAGGACCTAATTAAAATCAAAAGCTTCTGCACAGCAAAGGAAATTATAAGCAAGGTGAAAAGACAACCTTCAGAATGGGAGAAAATAATAGCAAATGAAGCAACTGACAAAGGATTAATCTCAAAAATATACAAGCAACTCCTGCAGCTCAATTCCAGAAAACAATTACCTAATCAAAAAATGGGCCAAAGAACTAAACAGACATTTCTTCAAAGAAGACATACAGATGGCTAACAGACACATGAAAAGATACTCAACATCACTCATAATCAGAGAAATGCAAATCAAAACCACAATGAGGTACCATTTCACACCAGTCAGAATGGCTGTTATCCAAAAGTCTACAGGCAAAAAATGCTAGAGAGGGTGTGGAGAAAAGGGAACCCTCTTACACTGTTGGTCGAAATGCAAACTCGTACAGCCACTATGGAGAACAGTGCAGAGATTCCTTAAAACACTGGAAATAGAACTGCCATATGACCCAACAGTCCCACTCCTCGGAATACACACTGAGGAAACCAGAATTGAAAAACACACGTGTACCCCAATGTTCATCGCAGCACTGTTTATAATAGTGAAGACACGGAAAGCAATCTAGATGTCCATTGGCAGACGAATGGATAAGAAAGCTGTGGTACATATACACAATGGAATATTACTCAGCCACTAAAAAGAACACATTCGAATCAGTTCTAATGAGGTGGGTGAAATTGGAGCCTGTTATACAGAATGAAGTAAGCAAGAAAGAAAAACACCAATACAGTATACTAACACATATATATGGAATTTAGAAAGATGGTAACGATAATCCTGTATGCGAGACAGCAAAAGAGACACAGATATATAGAACAGTCTTTTGGATTTCTTGGGAGAGGGCGAGGGTGGGATGATTTGGGAGAATGGCATTGAAACATGTATATCAACCTATGTGAAAAGGATCGCCAGTCTAGATTCAATGCATGAGACAGGATGCTCAGGGCTGGTGCACTGGGATGACCCAGAGGGATGGGATGGGGAAGGAGGTGGGAGGGGGTTCAGGATGGGGAACACATGTACACCAGTGGCGGATCCATGTCAATGTATGGCAAAACCACTACAATGCTGTAAAGTAATTAGCCTCCAGATAAACTTATATTAAAAAAAAGAAAAATTAAGAGAACCTAAGAGACGTATTAATGGAACAAATTAACTGAACAAATTAACAAGTTATCAGAACAAATTAACAGAACCTTAGAGACAGCTATCAATGAAAAGAAAAAGAGGAAAACAATAGGATGGGAAAGACTAGAGATCTCTTCAAGAAAATTAGAGATACCAAGGGAACATTTCATGTAAAGGTGGGCTCAATAAAGGACAGAAATGGTATGGACCTACAGAAGCAGAAAATATTAAGAAGAGGTGGCAAGAATACACAGAAAAACTGTACAAAAAAATATCTTCATGACCCAGTTAATCACGATGGTGTGATCACTCATCTACAACCAGACATCCTGGAATGTGAAATGAAGTGGGCCTTAGGAAGCATCACTATGAACAAAGCTAGTGGAGGTGATGGAATCCCAGTTGAGCTATTTCAAATCCTAAAAGATGATGCTGTGAAAGTGCCTCACTCAATATGTCAGCAAATCTGAAAAACTCAGCAGTGTCCACAGGGCTAGAAAAGGTCAGTTTTCATTCCAATCCCAAAAAAGGCAATGCCAAAGAATGTTCAAACTATGACACAATTGCACCCATTTCACACGCTAGTAAAGTAATGCTCAAAATTCTCCAAGCCAGGCTTCAGCAATATGTGAACCGCGAACTTTCAGATGTTCAAGCTGGTTTTAGAAAAGGCAGAGGAACCAGAGAACAAATTGCCAACATCCGCTGGATCATGGAAAAAGCAAGTAAGTTCCAGAAAAACATCTATTTCTGCTTTATTGACTATGCCAAAGCCTTTGACTGTGTGGATCACAAGAAACTGTGGAAAATTCTTTAAGAGATGGGAATACCAGACCACCTGACCTGCCTCTTGAGAAACCTATATGCAGGTCAGGAAGCAACAGTCAGAACTGTACATGGGACAACAGACTGGTTCCAAATAGAGAAAGGAGTATGTCAAGGATGTATATTTTCACCCTACTTATTTAACTTATATGCAGAGTACATCATGAGAAATGCTGGGATGGATGAAACACAAGTTGGAATCAAGACTGCTGGGAGAAATATCAGTAACCTCAGATATGCAGATGACACTACATTTATGGCAGAAAGTGAAGGAGAACTAAAGAGCCTCTTGATGAAAGTGAAAGAGGAGAGTGAAAAAGTTGGCTTGAAGCTCAACATTCAGAAAACTAAGATCATGGCATCTGATCCCATTACTTCATAGAAAATAGATGAGAAACAGTGGCTGACTTTATTTTGGGGGACTCCAAAATCACTTCAGATGGTGACTGCAACCATGAAATTAAAAGACGCTTACTCCTTGGAAGGAAAGTTATAACCAACCTAGACAGCTTATTAAAAAGCAGAGTCATTACTTTACCAACAAAGTAAAGGCTATGGTTTTTCCAGTGGTCATGTATGGATGTGAGAGTTATACTGTGAAGAAAGCTGATCGCTGAAGAATTGATGCTTTTGAACTGTGTTGGGGAAGACTCTTGAGAGTCCCTTGGACTGCAAGGAGATCCAACCAGTCCATTCTAAAGGAGATCAGTCCTGGGTGTTCATTGGAAGGACTGATGTTGAAACTGAAACTCCAATACTTTGGCCACCTGATGCGAAGAACTGACACATTTGAAAAGACCCTGATGCTGGGAAAGATTGAGGGCAGGAGGAGAAGGGGATGACAGAGGATGAGATGATTGGATGGCATCACTGACTCAATGGACATGAGGTTTGGTGGACTCCAGCAGTTGGTGATTTACAGGTAGACCTGTCATGCTGCAGTCCATGGGGTCACGATGAGTCAGACATGACTGAGCGACTGAAGTGAAATAAACTGAACTGAAGAGACATGGAATTTAATCAAGTGTACCAATGTCCATTTAATGGGAATCTGAGAAAAGAGAGAGCAAGGGAGTAGAAAATAAATATTTTTAAAAAGAATGGCAACTTCCCTGTTGGTCTAGTGGTTAAGACTTCGCCTTCCAATGCAGAAAGTGAGGATTCAATCCCTGGTCAGGGAGTTAAGATCCCACATTCCTCCCAGCCAAAAAACAAAACAAAAACCCCCCACAAAACAGAAGCAATGTTGTAACAAATTAAATTGACTTTAAAAATTGTCCACATCAAAAAATCTTTATAAAAATAGAACGGCTGAAAACTTTCAAAATTTGGTGAAATACATGAACCTTTGAATCCAAGAAGTTAAATAAGCTTCAAGAATTATAAACCCAAATAGACTCCCCAAGGCACATTTTAATCAAACTATCAAAAGCCAAGGCAAAAGAGAGAAAATTTAATCATCAACAAAGAAATGCTTCATCATATACAAAGGATTCATAATAGGATAACAGTTCATTTTCTATACAAACTATGGAGACCAGAAATCAGTGAAAAGATATAGTTTAAATCCTGGATGTAAAAATATCAACCAAGAAGTCTATATCTGGCACAACTATCACTCCAGAAAATAGAAGATATAAGACATTCCCAAAATAAAAGCTAAGGGTGTTCCTGACTAATAGATTGACTCTACAAGAAATGCTAATGGTAATCATCTTCCCAGTTAAAAGCAAAAGGCACTAGATGATAATTTAAAGCCAGACTAAGTTCCTTGTTAAAAATAACCATATAGGTAAACATAAAAGTTAATATTATCATATTCTAATATAAAACCTTCTTTTAATTTTCTATCTTATTTTGAAAAAAATGCATAAAAATAATCATTCAGTTCAGTTCAGTTCAGTCGCTCAGTCGTGTCCAACTCTCCGCGACCCCATGAATCACAGCACGCCAGGCCTCCCTATTAGGAATACCTTATTCTAGAAAAAATCATATATAGATGTATTCTGTGATACCAATGAAATAAAGTGGAATGAAACTGGATGGGCTCAGAATTAAAATTTACAATTAGAAGCTACAGTGAAAACAATTCATACTGTTTTTTTCTAAATTTAAGAAGTTAACAGGACTTCCCTGGTGGTCCAGTGGTTAAAAATTCAGCTGCCAGTGCAGGGGACATTGGTTTGATCCCTGGTCAGGGGAGATTCCACATGCCTCAGAGCAACTAAGCTCGTGTGCCACAACTACTGACCTTGCATGCTGAAACTAACAAAGCCCGCACACCTAGAGCCTGTGCTACATAGCAAGAGAAATTGCCACAATGATAAGTCCACATATCACAACAAAGAGTAGTCCCCACTCACCACAAGTAGAGAAAGTCCACACAAAGCAATGAAAACCCAGTGCAACCAAAATAAATAAAATTATTTTTTAAGAGAAGTTAACAATAATTCCCATTTTAAAGATTAACTGAAAAATATATAAACATTTGAAAGGGTAAAAAGGTATACTAGAAAAAAATGATCGTACAAAAAATAAGGCCATACCAGAAGAACTGAGAAACAAAAAACATACATGAGGACAAAAACTAACTGCAGGAATATGTCCTTTAATATTAATAATCACTTTAATTGATTGAAACTCACAATTTTAAACATATATTATAGGAATATATATATATTTATATTTTGGCCACTTTACTTGTAGGATCTCAGGCACTGAACCCAGGCCATAGCAGTGAAAACCAGGAACCTAACAATCAGGCTACCAAGGAACACCCAAAAGAATACATTTTAAAATTATGTACATAAATATTCCATTACATATCTATAATACACAATCTATACATGCATACAATATAATATGCTATTAAAAAAAGAAGGAAATCCTGACACTTGTGGCAACATGGATGGGCCTTGAAGTTATTGTGCTAATTGAAATAAATCAGACACAGAAAGACAAATACCATATGATAAATCTTGTGTGTGAAATACTTTAAAATCTGATCTCATAAATACAAATTTGGTATTTGGTATCGGTGCCGGCCAGAGATGAGGGGTGGTCAAAAAGAATGAAGGGAATCAAAATGTATAAACTTCCAATTATAAAATAAATGTGTTGCAGATACACTATACTACAGGATGACTGTAAATAATACTGAATTATATATTTTAAAGTTGCAAGGAAAGTAAATCTTAAAAGTTCCGTGACAAGAAAAAATTGAAACTATGTGTTTCAATGGATGTTAACTATATTTATTGTGGTTATCATTATGCAATATCCCCTTATACTGAATCATTATGCTGTACACCCGAAATTGAAGTCATGTCAATCATTCTCAATTTAAAATAACTACATTTTGTCAATACAAAACTCACTTTTTGAAACACAAAGACACGAACATGTTGAATGAGAAAGAGGAAAAGAGATATTGCCATCAATGAATAGCCAAATAAAGCAGAAATGACCATACTAGGGTTAAGAAGAAATGGTTTTTAATAAATACAATTTAAAAGAAACAATAAGAATGAAATGCTTTGCTTGCTAAGTCACTTCAATCATGTACAACTCTTTGCGAATTATGGATCATCAGTTCAGTTCAGTTCAGTTCAGTCCCTCAGTCGTGTCCGACTCTTTGCGACCCCATGAATCACAGCACGCCAGGCCTCCCTGTCCATCACCAACTCCCGGAGTTCACTCAAACTCATGTCCATCGAGTCGATGATGCCATCCAGCCATCTAATTCTCTGTCATCCCCTTCTCCTCCCACCCCCAATCCCTCCCAGCATCAGACTCTTTTCCAGTGAGTCAGCTCGTCGCATGAGGTGGCCAAAGTATTGGAGTTTCAGCTTTAGCATCAGTCCTTCCAATGAACACCCAGGATTGATCTCCTCTAGAATGGACTGGTTGGGTCACCTTGCAGTCCAAGGGACTCTCAAGAGTCTTCTCCAGCACCACAGTTCAAAAGCATCAATTCTTCGGCGATCAGCTTTCTTCACAGTCCAACTCTCACATCCATACATGACCACGGGAAAAACTTTAGCCTTGACTAGACGGACCTTTGTTGCAAAGTAATGTCTCTGCTTTTTAATATGCTATCTAGGTTGGTCATAACTTTCTTCCAAGGAGTAAGCGTCTTTTAATTTCATGGCTGCAATCAGCATCTGCAGTGATTTTGGAGCCCAAAAAAATGAAGTCTGACATGGTTTCCACTGTTTCCCCATCTATTTCCCATGAAGTGATGGGACCAGATGTCATGATCTTCATTTTCTGAATGTTGAGCTTCAAGTCAACCTTTTCACTTTCCTCTTTCACTTTCATCAAGAGGCTTTTCAGTTCCTCTTCACTTTCTGCCATAAGGGTGGTGTCATCTGCATATCTGAGGTTATTGATATTTCTCCCAGCAATCTTGATTCCAGCTTGTGCTTCTTCCAGCCGAGCGTTCCTCATGATGTACTCTGCATATAAGTTAAATAAGCAAGGTGACAATATACAACCTTGACGTACTCCTTTTCCTATTTGGAACCAGTCTGTTGTTCCATGACCAGTTCTAACTGTTGCTTCCTGACCTGCATACAGGTTTCTCAAGAGGCAGGTCAGGTGGTCTGGTATTCCCATCTCTTTCAGAATGTTCCACAGTTTATTGTGATCCACACAGTCAAAGGCTTTGGCATAGTCAATGAAGCAGAAATAGATGTTTTTCTGGAACTCTCTTGCTTTCTCCATGATCCAGCGGATGTTGGCAATTTGATCCCTGGTTCCTCTGCCTTTTCTAAAACCTGCTTGAACATCTGGAAATTCACGGTTCACATATTGCTGAAGCCTGGCTTGGAGAATTTTGAGCATGACTTTACTAGCGTGTGAGAAGAGCGCAATTGTGCGGTAGTTTGAGCATTCTTTGGCATTGCCTTTCTTTGGGATTGGAATGAAGACTGACCTTTTCCAGTCCTGTGGCCACTGCTGAGTTTTCCAAATTTGCTGGCATATTGAGTGCAGCACTTTCACAGCATCATCTTTCAAGAACTGAAATAGCTCAACTGGAATTCCATCACCTCCACTAGCTTTGTTCGTCGTGATACTCTCTAAGGCCCACTTGACTTCACATTTCAAGATTTCTGGCTCCAGGTAAGTGATCACGCCACCGTGATTATATTCATCATGAAGATCTTTTTTGTACAGTTCTTCTGTGTATTCTTGCCACCTCTTCTTAATATCTTCTGCTTCTGTTAGGTCCATACTATTCCTGTCCTTTATCAAGCTCATCTTTGCATGAAATGTTCCCTTGATACCTTTAATTTTCTTGAAAAGATATCTTGTTTTTCCTATTCTGTTGTTTTCCTCTATTTCTTTGCATTGATCGCTGAGGAAGGCTTTCTTATCTCTCCTTGCTCTTCTTTGGAACTCTGCATTCAGATGCTTATATCTTTCCTTTTCTCCTTTGCTTTTCGCTTCTCTTCTTTTCACAGCTATCTCCTCAGACAGCCATTTTGCTTTTTTGCATTTCTTTTCCATGGAGATGGTCTTGGTCCCTGTTTCCTGTACAATGTCACGAACCTCCATCCAGAGTTCATCAGGCACTCTATCTATCAGATCTAGTCCCTTAAATCTATTTCTTACTTTCACTGTATAATCATAAGGGATTTGATTTAGGTCATATCTGAAAGGTCTAGTGGTTTTCCCTGCTTTCTTCAATTTCAGTCTGAATTTGGCAATAAGGAGTTCATGATCTGAGCCACAGTCAGCTCCTGGTCTTCTTTTTGCTAACTGTATACAGCTTCTCCATCTTTGGCTGCAAAGAATATAATCAATCTGATTTTGGTGTTGACCATCTGGTGATGTCCATGTGTAGAGTCTTCTCTTGTGTTGTTGGAAGAGGGTGTTTGCTATGTCCAGTGCGTTCTTGTGGCAAACTCTGTTAGCCTTTGCCTTGCTTCATTCTGTGCTCCAAGGCCAAATTTGCCTGTTACTCCAGGTGTTTCTTGACTTCCTACTTTTGCATTCCAGTCCCCTATAATGAAAAGGACATCTTTTTTGGGTGTTGGTTCTAAAAGGTCTTGTAGGTCTTCATCAGTTCAGTTCAGTTCAGTCGCTCAGTCGTGTCCGACTCTCCGCGACCCCATGAATCACAGCACGCCAGGCCTCCCTGTCCATCACCAACTCCCGGAGTACACTCAAACTCATGTCCACAGAGTCGGTGATGCCATCCAGCCATCTCATTCTCCGTCGTCCCCTTCTCCTCCCTCCCCAAGCCTTTCCTAGCATCAGAGTCTTTTCCAGTGAGTCATTTCGTCGCATGAGGTGGCCAAAGTATTGCAGCTTCAGCTTTAGCATCAGTCCCTCCAATGAACATCCAGGATTGATCTCCTTTAGAATGGACTGGTTGGATCTCCTTGCAGTATAAGGGACTCTCAAGAGTCTTCTCCAACACCACAGTTCAAAAGCATCGATTCTTCGGCGATCAGCTTTCTTCACAGTCCAACTCTCACATCCATACATGACATGGTCTTCATAGAACAGTTCAACTTCTTGGCTTCTTCAGCATTACTGGTTGGGGCATAGACTTGGATTACTGTAATATCGAATGGTTTGCCTTGGAAACAAACAGAGATCATTCTGTCGTTTTTGAGATTGCATCCAAGTACTGCATTTCGGACTCTTTTGTTGACCATGATGGCTACTCCATTTCTTCTAAGGAATACTTGCCCACAGTAGTCGATATAATGGTCATCTGAGTTAAATTCACCCATGCCAGTCCATTTTAGTTCACTGATTCCTAGAATGTCGACGTTCACTCTTGCCATCTCCTGTTTGACCACTTCCAATTTGCCTTCATTCATGGACCTAACATTCCAGATTCCTATGCAATATTGCTCTTTACAGCATCGGACCTTGTTTCTATCACCAGTCACATCCACAACTGGGTATTTGTTTCACTTTGGCTCCATCCCTTCATTGTTTCTGGAGTTATTTCTCCACTGATCTCCAGTAGCATACTGGGCACCTACTGACCTGGGGAATTCCTCATTCAGTATCCTATCATTTTGCCTTTTGATATCATGGGGTTCTCAAGGCAAGTATACTGAAGTGGTTTGCCATTCTTTTCTCCAGTGGACCACATTCTGTCAGACCTCTACACCATGACCCATCCGTCTTGGGTGGCCCCACATGGCATGGCTTAGTTTCATTGAGTTAGACAGAGCTGTGGTCCATATGATCAGATTAACTAGTTTTCTGTGATTATGATTTCAGTGTGTCTGCCCTCTGATGCTCCCTCATGAAACCTACCTTCTTATTTGGGTTTCTCTTACCTTGGGGGCTTCCCTAGTAGCTCAGTTGGTAAAGAATCTGCCTGCAATGCAGGAGACCCAGGTTCGATCCCTGGGTTGGGAATATCCCCTGGAGAAGGAAATGGCAACCCACTCCAATACTCTGGGGAATTCCATGGACAGAGGACCTGGTGGGCTATAGTCCATAGGGTTGCAAAGAGTCAGACATAACTATGCAACCAACTATGCATCATAGCCCACCAGATTCATGTCCATGGGATTATCTAAGCAAGAATATTAGACTGGGTTGCCATATCCTCCTCCAGGGAAATGCTCTATATTGGATTTAAAAAAGTAAATCCTTCAAGAAGCAATATAATTATACACATATATATACCTAGCAATAGAGCCCCAAAATATATAAGGCAAATAATGAAAGATCTAAAACAATAAACACAGAGTTCTACAATAATAGTTGTTGTTGTTCAGTCCCTCAGTTTCAGCATCATTCTTCCAGTGAATATTCAGGGTTGATTTCCTTCAGGATTGACTGCTTTGATGTCTTTTCTGTCCAGGGGACTCTGAAGAGTCTTCTCCAGAATCACAATTTGAAAGCATTAATTCTTTGGCACTCAGCCTTCTTCATGATCCAACTCTCACATCTGTACATGACTACTGGAAAAACCACAGCTTTGACTAGATAGAGCTTTGCAGAGAAGTGATGTCTCTGCTTTTTAATGCACTGTCCAGGTTTGTCATAGCTTTCCTTCCAAGGAGAAAGCATCTTTTAATTTTGTGGCTGCAGTCACTGTCCACAGTGATTTTGGAACCCAAGAAAATAAAATCTGCCACTGTTTTCAATTTTTCCCCATCTATTTGCCATGAAGTGATGGGACCAGTTGCCATGATCTTAGTTATTTGAGTGTTAAGTTTTAAGTCAGCTTTTTTACTCTCTTTCACCTTCAACAAAAGAAAGACACCAGAAAATGAGCCCCCCATATCAGTAGGTCTCCAATATCCAATGGGGAAGAGTGGAGAAACCTCCAGAAGCAATGAAGAGGCTGGGTCAAAGCATAAGTGACACCCAGTTGTGGATGTGTCTGGTGGTGAAAGTAAAGTGTGATGCTATAAAAGAAAAATAATATTGCATAGAAACCTGAAATATTAGGTCCATGAATCAAGGTAAATTGGATGTGGTAAAGTGGGAGATGGCAAGAGTGAATATCAACATTTTAGATATCATGAACTAAAATGGACAGGAATGGGTGAATTTAATGCAGCCTACCATTATATCTACTACTGTAGGTAAAAATCCCTTCGAAGGAACAGAGTAGCCCTCATAGTCAACAAAACAGTTCAAAACGCAGTACTTGGGTGCAATCTCAGAAACAACAAGATGATCTTGGTTCATTTCCGAGGCAAACCATTCAATATCTCCCAATCCAAGCCTATGCTCTAACCACACTTGAAGTGAAAATCTTAAATCTTAATTGGTTGTCTTCAGATGGTGGTACTCTTACAGCAGAATTCTTAATCTTTTGAGTTTTCTCTTCTTAAAACTAACCAGACTTGCTGCTGGAAACCTCTTTTTTGCTTTCCAGAAAAGAGCAGAGGCTTGTGAACAGACTCCCTGCTGGAGTCATAAAGATAGTCAGCAGGACTACATTCCCCTTAATGTCCTTTGAAATTCTTATCTACTTCATTCACTTTCTCCTCTCTGGCCAAGTCATGGGGGTCCTGCTGTAGTACTCTGGTTGCTGCTGGAAAGAAATGAGTTTCTCCAGCTGCAACCCACACAACTAAGGTGGCCAGGCACTCACTCATTGCTTTCCACCTCCTCCACAGGAGAGGATGCTGCCAGCACACAGCTCAGTCCATGGTTGTAGGGTGAGGGGAGGAGTCTGTGGTGGAGTTCTTCTCTCTCCACTGCGTCTAAACTTATATCCTTCTTGCTCTGATGTTACACTGGAATTGTCCATCAGACATGCTAAACTTCTAGAAATTCCCTCTCATGTGTGGACATCTGCCAAGGTCAGCATTCTCCATGTTTTTATCCTGATGGCAGGAAGAGGTAATGGGGTAGTTTCGCCAACCCCTTTGCATCTCCAGCCCTGACCAAGATCCGTCTGTCCATTTTCAGGTGCACAGGTTGCCCCATTGCTTCCACTGAATCATTTTACTCATGGAAAAATCTCTAATTGTTGTTGTTCAGCTGCTCAGTGTTGTCCGACTCTTTTGACCCCATGGACTGCAGCATGCCAGTCCTTCACTATCTCCTGGAGTTGTTCAAATTCATGACCATTGAGTCAGTGATACTATCTGACCATCTCTTCTTCTGCTTCCACCTTCTCGTTTTGCACTCAATCTTTCACAGTATCAGGGTCTTTTCCAATGAGTCAGCTCATCACATCAGGAGGCCAAAATATTGGAGCTTCAGCTTCAGCATCAGTCTTTCCCTTGAATATTCAGGGTTGATTTCCTTTAGGATTGACTGGTGTGACCTCTTTGATGTCCAAGGGATTCTTAAGAGTCTTCTCTAGCACCACATTTTGAAAGCATCAATTTTTCAGCACTCAGCCTTCTTTATGGTCCAATCTCACATCCATACATGACTACTGGAAAAACCATATTTTTGAATATAGGGACCTTGGGGCTTCTCAGGTGGTGCTAGTGGTAAAGAACCCACCTGAGAATGCAGGAGACATAAAGGATCCAGGTTCAATCTCTGGCTCAGGAAGATCCCCTGGAGGAGGACATGGCAATCTACTCCAGTATTCTTGCCTGGACACGGGAGCCTGGCGAGCTAGAGTCCACAGGGTTACAGAATCTGACACGACTGAAGCTCTTAGCACACACGCATGCACAAACAGACCTTTGCTGGCAAAGGTCTCTAACTGGTTGCTGTTGTGGCTCAGACAGTAAAGCGTCTGCCTGCAATGTGGGAGACCCAGGTTCGATCCCTGGGTCGGGAAGATCCTCTGGAGAAGGAAATGGCAACCCACACCAGTACTCTTGCCTGGAAAATCCCATGGATGGAAGAGCCTGGTAGGCTACAGTCCATGGGGTCACAAAGAGTCGGACCCGACTGAGTGACTTCACCTTACCTTAAAGAGGGAAGAGGAAGGAGGAACATTTTAAGTCACATGCAGCTGACACCTCTCACCTTCTCAATTTTCTTATTACCTATACCTGTTTATTACTTCTTTTTGATGGTTTCCCTAGAGTTTCAATATACAATTAATTCCATTTTAAAATAATCCAGTACTATTTCACATGAAGTACAAGTACCTTGTAACAAAGTATATCTAAGGTCTCTCTCCCCTTACTAATAGCACTGTTGTCATGTATCTCACTTTCCATAAAATATACTCACAAAGTACATTACTGCTATATTTTCAAAATTGGGAAAGGAATATGTTAAGGCTGTACATTGTTACCCTGCTAATTTAACGTCTATGCTGAGGACATCATATGAAATACCAAACTGGATGAAATCACAAGCTGGAATTAGGACTGCTGTAGAAATACCAATAGCCTCAGATACACAGATTATACTGTTCTAATGGCAGAAAGTAAAGAAAAACTAAAGAGTATCTAGATGAGGGTGAAAGAGGAGAGTGAAGAGACTGGCTTAAAACTCAACATTCAAAAGCTAAGATCATAGCAGCCAATCCAATCACTTCATGGCAAATAGAGGGCGGAAAAGAGGAAACAGTGGCAGATAATATTTTCTTGGGCTCCAAAGTCAATGTGGATGGTGACTTCAGTCATAAAATTAAAAGATGTTTGCTCCTTGGAAGGAAAGCTATGACAAACCTAGATAGCATATTGAAAGGTTGTTGCTGAACCATGGAAAAGATGCTGGGATTCTTGGCCTCCGGAGGAAAAGAATTCAATCCGGGGCCAGAGACAAGGCTTGATCACTCAGAGCTTTCTGTAATAAAGTTTTATTAAAGTATAAAGGAACTAGAGAAAGCTTCTGACATAGGTATCAGAAGGGGGCAGAAAGAGTACCTCCTTGCTAGTGTTAGCAATGGAGTTATATACTCTCTAATTAGTTATCACAGTGAATCAAAAGAATGTCTGGAGGTTGTAAAGATCTCACTAGACCTACTCCCATAATTTACATTTTAAGATAACAGGATTAGCCAGAAGGTTTTTTCCAGAGACTGTCCTCAAGCAAGATACATTATTGTTATATAATCCTAAGGAATGTAGAAGGAAAAAAAAAGTTTGTCCTTTCTTCCTCCTTGAGAACTCCAGACCCCTCTCTCCTTGGGGTCCCCTAGACTTATCAACCTGCCTAGGAAATGACTCTCTCAATATTAAAAAAGCAGAGACATCACTTCTTTAAAAAGGTCTGTCTAGTCAAAGCTATGGTTTTCCCCTTAGTCATGTACAGATTTGAGAGTTGTACTATAAAGAAGTCTGAGCGCCAAAGAATTGATGCTTTCAAACTGTATGCTTTCAAACTGTGGTGCTGGAGAAGAGTCCCTTGGACTGCAAGGAGATCAAACCAGTCAATCACAAAGAAATCAACCCTGAATATTCATTGGAAGGACTGATGCTAAAGCTGGAGCTCCAATACTTCAGCCACCAGATGGGAAGAACCAACTCATTGGAAAAAAACCCTGATGCTGGGAAAGCTTGAGGTCAGGAGGCGAAATGGGCGACAGAGAATGAGGTACTTGGTTGGCATCATTGACTCAATGGACATGAGTTTGTTCAAACTCCAGGAGATAGTGAAGGACAGCAAAGCCTGGCATGCTGCAGTCCATAGGGTCACAATTAGTTATACGAGACTTAGCAACTGAACAACAATGAGCAACTCATTTGCCTCTCACACTAATACAAACACAGCAGTTTATTCTAAATAAAATAAGCTAGGTCATGCGTCTCTAGCAACTATTTTGTTCCTTGAGTAAGGAGTGTCTTGCTGTGTACCTCCTTCTTCCTGCTAAGATTTCTGAAAGGCTCTTCTTTATATGGAATGAAAGAATGACAAATAATTGGAAATCTGAGATCAGCTAATCTAATCTTTATTTTTTCAAGTGAACAATGTATGTCTTTGTGAGTTTCAGTTCAGTTCAGTCGCTCATTCATGTCCGACTCTTTGCGACCCCATGAATCACAGCACGCCAGGCCTCCCTGAGTTTAACTATCACCAATTCATCAGTACAAGACCTTATCTGAGAGTTCAGCATTTTTGACTCTCAATTTAGCGATATCACACATTTAATGGAATTCCTGCTGCTGCTGCTAAGTCGCTTCAGTCCTGTTCGACTCTGTGCGACCCCATACCATAGACAGCAGCCCACCAGGCTCCGCCGTCCCTGGGATTCTCCAGGCAAGAACACTGGAGTGGGTTGCCATTTCCTTCTCCAATGCATGAAAGGGAAAAGTGAAAGTGAAGTCGTTCAGTCGTGTCCGACTGTTCGCGACCCCATGGACTGCAGACTACCAGGCTCCTCTGTCCATGGGATTTTCCAGGCAAGAGTCCTGGAGTGGGGTGCCATCGCTTTCTCCAAATGGAATTCCTATTGATGCCCAAATGACCAGGAGGGCATCAGCATTAAAGCCTCCACAACCAGAGAGGAATGCACCTTGTCTTGGCAAGAGTTGTAGAATGGAGCTATTCTACAACTATTTTTGTATATTATTCTTTTAAATAATAAGTTATTTTTGAAGAAGTTCTAGGTTCACACAAAACTGGGCAACATGTATTCACTTCCCACATATCTCATCCTATACCCAACAAAGCCTCTCCTATCAATAACTCTCACCAGTGTGGTGCATTTGTTTGAATGAACCAACTCTGACACATCAATATCAACCAAAGTCCATGGTTTACTAAAGTTTAACCCCTTGCATCATACATTCTATTATGGTTGTTGTTTAGTTGTTAAGTCATGTCCAAGGCTACAGCCTTGAGACTGTAGTTCGCCAGGCTCTTCTGTTCGCGTTATTTTTCTGGCAAGAATACTGGAGTGAGTTGCCATTTCCTTCTCCAGCAGATAGTCCCCACCCAAGGATCCGACCAATTTCTCCTTCATTGCAGTCAGCTTTTCACTGCTGAGCCACCGGAAAGCCCACACAGTATATTCTTGTTGCTTACATATTTTATTCGTACTAGTTTATTTCTCTTTACCCCAACCAACAATTTATCCATGCCCACTTCCCTTCCCCTTTGAAAACCACTAGTTTGTTTAATATGTCTGTGAGTCTGTTTCAGCTTTGAATACACATTCATTTGTTAAATTTCTCCCAGCCATCCACTGATGGACATTGAGGATTTTCCACATCTGTCTGGAGTGAATAATGCCAATTTGAACATGGTTGTGTAATATCTCCTTAGCACCATGATTTCATTCTTTTATTAAATAGTCCAAAATGGGGTTGCTGGGTCATGTGGTAATTCTATTTTTAGTTTTTTGGTTTACCTCTCTTCTGTTTTCCATTGAAACTGCACCGTTTTGTCTTTTCACCAACGGTATACAAGGATTTCAATTTCTTCATATCCTTGCCAACACTTTTATCTGTCTTATAATATTCAGCCTAACAGATGTAAGCAGCTACCTCATTGTGGTTTTGATTTGCATTCTCTGAAGATTATGGATATTGAACACTTTTTCATACATCTGCTTGCCATTCTTGCTTTTCTTTAGAGGTATGGCCCTTCTAGCCTTTTGCCCATATTTAAATTGGATTAATAGGTTTTCTAACTTTTACTATTGAGTTTTAAGAGTTCCTATATATTTTGGAGATTAACCCCTTATCAGATATGACTTGCAGATATTTTTCTTCTGTTCTGTATGTTATCTTTTAACCTTTTCGACTGTTTTTGCTTTCTGTGTAGATTTTTGTTTTTATTGTCCTACTTGTCTAAGATTGCTTTTGCTGCCTATGCTTTTAGTGTCATAAGCATGAAATCACTGTCAGAATCAGTCATGGAGCTCATACCCTGTATTATCTTCTAAAAGTTTTATAGTTTCAGGTCTTATATTTGGTTTTTAATCTATTTTTAGTTGACTTTTCTCTGTGGTGTAAAATACGGGTCCAATTTTATTCTTTTGCACATGAGTATCTATTTTTCCTGCATTATTTGTAGAAGAGACTGTTCTTTCCCCACTGGGTAGTCTTGGTATACTAGATTATGATCCCATGACTGTAAACATGGATTCATTTCTGGGCTGTCTATACTATTATATTGCTCTGTGTCTATTTTTAAGTTAGTACAAAAATGTTTAATTACCTTTTCAATATATTTAAAATCAGGAAGTGTGATGTCTCCAGTTATGTCCTTCTTTTTCAAGATTGCATTGGCTATCTGGAGCCTTGTGGTTCCACATGAATTTTAGGATTATTTCTATTTTTGTATAAAACATCATTACTATTTTGATGCAAACTACATGGAATATTAGATGATTTGGGGTTGTATGGACACTTTAACAATGTTAACTCTTCTAACCTATGAACATGGAATATCTTTCTATTTCTTTGTGTCTTTTAAAATTTCTTTCAGCAATGTTTTACATGGCTTGGTGTACAGGCTTTCATTTCCTTAGTTAAGTTATTCTTAACTTTTTTATATTTTCCTAGCTACTACAAATGGTATTGTATTTCTAATTAACACATAGGTTATTATTAGTACACATAAAAGCAACTGATTTTTGCAAGTTGACCACCTTATATTCTGCAAATTTACTGAATTATTTCATTTATTAGTTTTTACAGGATTTTATCATGGAATCTTTATACTTTTCTTCATATAAGATCATGTCATCTGTGAACAGATATAATATTAGTTCTTCCTTCTGATTTGAATGCCTTTACTTCTTTTTCTAATTTCTCTAACCATGATTTCTAATATGATGTCAGGTATCAGTGGTGACAGTGGACTTCCTTCCTTGCTCCAGAGCTTAGAGAAAGAGCTTTCAGCTTTTTGAAATCTATGATTCTAAGTACTGGTTTTCATATGGACTTATTATTCCTAGTCTGTTGAGTTTTTTTGTAAGGAAAGCTTGTTGAATGCTGTCAAATGCTTTTACTACATCTGTTGAGAAAATCATGTGATTTTTATTCTTTGTTGTGGCAATGTTGCATATCACATTGTTTGAATTTTGTATGTTGAAGCAGTCCTGCATGACAGGGATAAATCCTGAATAGCTATGATGTATAGTCCTTCTAATTTGCTGTTGAATTTGTGAGACTCTGTCCTTGTCTTTCCTTCTGGCTTTGAGGTAGCTGAATTCACACTCACTAAGAGTACAGAAATCTTTCTACTAGTTTTCAGAGTGTATTTTTACAAAGAGAATTTATTCACATTGCTTTGAATCAATATGCCTAAAGGGGAAAGTGTAGTTTACCACTTCCTATAATGTTACATTGCAGATGTTATTCTTTGTGTACATTTTGTCAAACAGTGTACTTAAGAAATTGACCCGTTTCTATTAAGTCATCAAATTGGTGGACATAGAGCCATTCAGAACACTCTTTCCTTATCTTTTTTATGTCCATGGCATCAAAGAGATGACTCCCTATTTCAGTGGTAACTTCTGTCTTATAGAAGACAATATAATTTCTGTCTTATAGCTTTTTTAAGAGTTCAGTTCAGTTCAGTCACTCAGTCAGGTCCGAAGATTTGCAAGCCCATGGACTGCCACATGCCAGTCTTCCCTGTCCATCACCAACTCCCTGAACCTACTCAAACTCATGTCCATTGTGTTTTTGAGGGTAACCTAGCTACCCTCAGTTCAGTTCAGTTCAGTCGCTCAGTCGTGTCCGACTCTTTGCGACCCCATGAATCACAGCACGCCAGGCCTCCCTGTCCATCACCAATTCCTGGAGTTCACTCAAACTCATGTCCATCGAGTTGGTGATGCCATCCAGCCATCTCATTCTCTGTCGTCCCATTCTCCTCCTTCCCCCAATCCCTCCCAGCATCAGAGTCTTTTCCAGTGAGTCAACTCGTCATATGAGGTGGCCAAAGTATTGGAGCTTCAGCTTTAGCATCAGTCCTTCCAATGAACACCCAGGATTGATCTCCTCTAGAATGGACAGGTTGGATCTTCTTGCAGTCCAAGGGACTCTCAAGAGTCTTCTCCAGCACCACAGTTCAAAAGCATCGATTCTTTGGCGATCAGCTTTCTTCACAGTCCAACTCTCACATCCATACATGACCACTGGAAAAACCATAGCCTTGACTAGACAAACCTTTGTTGGCAAAGTAAATGTCTCTGCTTTTTAATCTAGGTTGGTCATAACTTTCCTTCCAAGTAGCAAGCATCTTTTAATTTCATGGCTGCAATCACATCTAGGAATGTGAAGTCAAGTGGGCCTTAGAAAGATCACTACGAACAAAGCTAGTGGAGGTGATGGAATTCCAGTTGAGCTATTTCAAATCTTGAAAGGTGATGCTGTGAAAGGGCTGCACTCAATATGCCAGCAAATTTGGAAAACTCAGCAGTGGCCACAGTACTGGAAAAGGTCACTCTTCATTTCAATCCCAAAGAAAGGCAATGCCAGAGAATGCTCAAACTACCACACAATTGCACTCATCTCACATGCTAGTAAAGTAAAACTACCCTCAATTCTATTCAATTCTATTCAAATTTTCAAAGAACTAGCATTGGTTTCTTTGATTCTATGTAGTGATTTCCTTTATACAATCTCTTTGATTTATTTTATTTATTTTAATTGGAGGCTAATTACTTAGCCAAAAATTAAAAGATGCTTACTCCTTGGAAGGAAAGTTATGACCAACCTTGATAATATATTAAAAAGCAGAGACATTACTTTGCCAACAAAGGTCCGTCTAGTCAAGGCTATGGTTTTTCCCGTGGTCATGTATGGATGTGAGAGTTGGACTGTGAAGAAAGCTGATCGCCAAAGAATTGATGCTTTTGCACTGTGGTGTTGGAGAAGACTCTTGAGAGTCCCTTGTACTGCAAGGAGATCCAACCAGTCCATTCTAACGGAGATCGATCCTGGGTGTTCATTGGAAGGACTGATGCTAAAGCTGAAACTGCAATACTTTGGCCATCTCATGCAACGAGTTGACTCACTGGAAAAGATTCTGATGCTGGGAAATGTTGGGGGCGGGAGGAGAAGGGGACGACTGAGAATGAGATGGCTGGATGGCATCACCGACTCTGTGGACATGAGTTTGAGTGAACTCCGGGAGTTGGTGATGGATAGGGAGACCTGGCGTGCTGTGATTCATGGGGTCGCAGAGAGTCGGACGCGACTGAGCGACTGAAATGAACTGAACTGAACTGAACTGAATTACTTTACATTATTGTATTAGTTTTGCCATACATTGAAATGAATCTGCCTCAGGTGTACATATGTTCCCCATCTTGAACCCCCCTCCCACCTCCCTCCCCATCCCATCCCTCTTGTTCATCCCAGTACACCAGCCCCGAGCATCCCGTGTCATGCATCGAACTTGGACTGTTGATTCGTTTCACATATGATAATGTACATGTTTCAAAGCCATTCTCCCAAATCATCCCACCCTCGCCCTCTCCCACAGAGTCCAAAAGACTGTTCTATACATCTGTGTCTCTTTTGCTGTCTCGTATACAGGGTTATCATGATCATCTTTCTAAATTTCATATATATGCGTTAGTATACTGTATTGGTATTTTTCTTTCTGGCTGAATTCACTCTGTATAATAGGCTCCAGTTTCATTCACCTCATTAGAAATGATTCAAATGTATTCCTTTTAATTGCTCAGTAATACTCCATTGTGTTAATGTACCACAGTTTTCTTATCCATTCGTCTGCAGATGGACATCTAGGTTGCTTCCATGTCCTGGCTATTATAAACAGTGCTGCGATGAACAATGGAGTACATGTGTCTCTTTCAATTCTGGTTTCCTCAGTGTGTATGCACAGGAGTGCGATTGCTGGGTCGTATGGCAGTTCTATTTCCAGTTTTTTAAGGAATCTCCACACTGTTCTCTGTAGTGGTTGTTCAGTTCAGTTCAGTTCAGTCGCTCAGTCGTGTCTGACTCTCTGTGACCCCATGAATCACAGCACGCCAGGCCTCCCTGTCCATCACCAACTCCCGGAGTTCACTCAAACTCATGTCCACAGAGTCGGTGATGCCATCCAGCCAAATCATTCTCCGTCGTCCCCTTCTCCTCCCACCCCCAACCTTTCCTAGCATCAGCGTCTTTTCCAGTGAGTCAACTCGTCACATGAGGTGGCCAAAGTATTGCAGTTTCAGCTTTAGCATTGTACTAGTTTGCATTCCCTCCAACAGTGTAAGAGGGTTCCCTTTTCTCCACACCCTCTCCAGCATTTATTGCTTGTAGACATTTGGATAGCAGCTATTCTGACTGGCATGAAATGTTACCTCATTGTGGTTTTGATTTGCATTTCTCTGATTATGAGTGATGTTGAGCATCTTTTCATGTGTCTGTTAGCCATCTTTATGTCTTCTTTGGAGAAATGTCTGTTTAGTTCTTTGGCCCATTTTTTGATTGGGTCGTTTACTTTTCTGGAATTGAGCTGCAAGAGTTGCTTGTCTATTTTTGAGATTAATCCTTTGTCATTTGCTTCATTTGCTATTATTTTCTCCCATTCTGAAGGCTGTCTTTTCACCTTGCTTATAGTTTCCTTTGCTGTGCAGAAGCTTTTAATTTTAATTAGGTCCCATTTGTTTATTTTTGCTTTTATTTCCAATATTCTGGGAGGTGGGTCATGGAGGATCCCACTGTGATTTCTGTCAGAGAGTGTCTTGCCTATGTTCTCCTCTAGGAGTTTTGTAGTTTCTGGTCTTACATTTAGATCTTTAATCCATTTTGAGTTTATTTTTGTGTGTGGTGTTAGGGAGTGTTCTAGTTTCATTCTTTTAAAAGTGGTTGACCAGTTTTCCCAGCACCACTTGCTAAAGAGATTGTCTTTTCTCCATTGAATATTCTTGCCTCCCTTTTCAAAGATAAGGTGTCCATAGGTACATGGATTTATCTCTGGGCTTTCTATTTTGTTCCATTGATCTATATTTCTGTCTTTATGCCAGTACCATACTGTCTTGATGACTGTGGTTTGTAGTAGAGCCTGAAGTCCGGCAGGTTGACTCCCCCAGTTCCATTCTTCTTTCTCAAGATTGCTTTGGCTGTTCGAGGCTTTTTGTATTTCCATACAAATGTGAAATTATTTGTTCTAGCTCTGTGAAAAACACTGCTGGTAGTTTGATAGGGATTGCATTGAACTTATAAATTACTATGGGTAATATATTCATTTTCACAATATTTTTTCTTCCAATCCATGAACACGGTATATTTCTCCATCTATTAGTGTCCTCTCTTATTTCTTTCACCAGTGTTTTATAGTTTTCTATATATAGGTCTTTTGTTTCTTTAGGTAGATATATTCCTAAGTATTTTATTCTTTTTGTTGGAATGGTGAATGAAATTGTTTCCTTAATTTCTCTTTCTGTTTTCTCATTATTAGTGTATAGGAATGGAAGGGATTTCTGTGTGTTGATTTTATATCCTGCAACTTTATTCATTGATTAGCTCTAGTAACATTCTGATAGAGTCTTTAGGGTTTTCTGTGTAGAGGATCATGTCATCTGCAAACAGTGAGAGTTTTACTTCTTTTCCAATTTGGATTCCTTTCATTTATTTTTCTGCTCTGAATGCTGTGGCTAAAACTTCCAAAACTATGTTGAATAGTAGTGGTGAGAGTGGGCACCATTGTCTTGTTCCTGACTTTAGGGGAAACGCTTTCAATTTTTCACCATTGTGGATAATGTTTGCTGTGGGTTTGTCATATATAGCTTTTATTATGTTGAGGAATGTTCCTTCTATTCCCGCCTTCTAGAGGGAATAGATCATAAATGGAAGTTGAATTTTGTCAAAGATTTTCTCTACATCTATTGAGATATTCATATAGTTTTTATTTTTCATTTTGTTAATGTGGTGTATAACAGTGATTGATTTGCGGATATTGAAGAATCCTTGCATCCCTGGGATAAAGCCCACTTGGTTATGATGTATGATCTTTTAAATGTGTTGTTGGATTCTGATTGCTAGAATTTTGTTAAGGATTTTTGTATCTATGTTCATCAGTGATATTGGCCTGTAGTTCTCTTTTTTTGTGGCATCTTTGTCAGGTTTTGGCTTAGGGTGATGATGGTCACATAGAATGAGTTTGGAAGTTTACCTTCCTCTGCAGTTTTCTGGAAGAATTTGAGTAGGATAGGTGTTAGCTCTTCTCTAAGTTTTCGGTAGAATTCAGCTGTGAAGCCATCTGGACCTGGGCTTTTGTTTGCTGGAAGATTTTTGATTACATCTTCTATTTCCATGATTGTGATGGGTCTGTTAAGATTTCTATTTCTTCCTGGTTCAGTTTTGGAAAGTTGTACTTTTCTAAGAATTTGTCCATTTCTTCCAAGTTTTCATTTCATTGGCATATAATTGCTGATAGTAGTCTCTTATGATCTTTTGTATTTCCGTGTTGTCTGTTGTGGTCTCTCCATTTTCATTTCTAATTTTATTGATTTGGTTCTTCTCCGTTTGTTTCTTGATGAGTCTGGCTAGTGGTTTGTCAATTTTATTTACCCTCTCAAAGAACCAGCTTTTGGCTTTGTTGATTTTTGCTATGGTCTCTTTTGTTTCTTTTGCATTTATCTCTCCCCTAATTTTTAAGATTTGTTTCCTTCTACTAACCCTGGGGTTCTTCATTTCTTCCTTTTCTAGTAGCTTTAGGTGTAGAGTTAGGTTATTTAGTTGACTTTTTTCTTGTTTCTTGAGGTATGCCTGTATTGCTATGAACCATCCCCTTAGCATTGCTTTTACAGTGTCCCAGAGGTTTTGGGTTGTTGTATTATCATTTTCATTTGTTTCTATGCATGTTTTGATTTCTTTTTTGATTTCTTCTATGATTTGTTGGTTATTCAGCAGCGTGTTGTTCAGCCTCCATATGTTGGAATTTTTAATGGTTTTTCTCCTATAATTGAGATCTAGTCTTACTGCATTGTGGTCAGAAAAGATGCTTGGAATGATTTAAACTTTTTTGAATTTACCAAGGCTAGATTTATGGCCCAGGATGTGATCTATCCTGGAGAGGATTCCATGTGTGCTTGGAAGAAGGTGAAATTCATTGTTTTGGGGTGAAATGTCATATAGATAGCAATTAGGTCTAACTGGTCTATTGTATCATTTAACGTTTGTGTTTCCTTGTTAATTTTCTGTTTAGTTGATCTATCCCTAGGTGTGAGTGGGGTATTAAAGTCTCCCACTATTATTGTGTTATTGTTAATTTCCCCTTTCACACTTGTTAGCATTTGTCTTACATATTGCGGTGCTCCTATGTCGGGCGCATATATATTTATAATTGTTATATCTTCTTCTTGGATTGATCCTTTGATCACTATGTAGTGTCCTTCTTTGTCTCTTTTCACAGCCTTTGTCTTAAAGTCTATTTTATCTGATATGAGTAGTGCTACTCCTGCTTTCTTTTGGTCTCTATTCGCAAGGAATATCTTTTTCCAGCCCTTCACTTTCAGTCTGTATGTGTCCCTCTTTTTGAGGTGGGTCTCTTGTAGACAACATATATGGGGTCTTGTTTTTGTATCCATTCAGCCAATCTTTGTCTTTTGGTTGGGGCACTCAACCCATTTATGTTTAAGGTAATTATTGATAAGTACGATCCTGTTGCCATTTACTTTATTGTTTTGGGTTCGAGTTTATACACTCATTCTATGTTTCCTGTCTAGAGAAGGTCCTTTAGCATTTGTTAGAGAGCTGGTTTGGTGATGCTGAATTCTCTCAACTTTTGCTTGTCTGTAAAGCTTTTGATTTCTCCTTCATATTTGAACGAGATCCTTGCTGGGTACAGTAATCTGGGCTGTAGGTTATTTTCTTTCATCACTTTAAATATGCCCTGCCATTCCCTCCTGGCCTGAAGTGTTTCTATTGAAAGATCAGCTGTTATCTTTATGGGGATCCCCTTGTGTGTTATTTCCTGCTTTTCCCTTGCTGCTTTTAATATTTGTTCTTTGTGCTTGATCTTTGTTAATTTGATTAATATGTGTCTTGGGGTATTTCGCCTTAGGGTATCTTATTTGGGACTCTCTGGGATTCTTTGACTTGGGTGATTACTTCTTTCCCCATTTGAGGGAAATTTTCAACTATTATCTCCTCAAGTATTTTCTCATGGTCTTTCTTCCTGTTTTCTTTTGGGACTCCTATGTTTCGGATGTTGAGGCATTTAACATTGTCCCAGAGGTCTCTGAGATTGTCCTCATTTCTTTTAATTTGTTTTTCTTTTTCCTCTCTGCTTCATTTATTTCTACCATTCTATCTTCTAACTCACTTATTCTATCTTCTGCCCCCGTTATTCTACTGTTGGTTCCCTCCAGAGTGTTTTTGATCTCATCTATTGCATTATTCATTGTATATTGACTCTTTTTTATTTCTTCTAGATCCTTGTTAAACCTTTCTTGCATCTTCTCAGTCCTTGTCTCCAGGTTATTTATCTGTAACTCCAATTTGTTTTCAAGATTTTGGATCAATTTCACTATCATTATTTGGAATTCTTTATCAGGTAGGTTCCCCATCTCTTCCTCTTTTGTTTGGGTTGGTAGGCATTTATCCTGTTCCTTTATTTGCTGGGTATTTCTCTGCCTCTTCATCTTGCTTATATTGCTGTGTTTGGGGTGGCCTTTCCGTCTTCTGGCAGTTTGTGGAGTTCTCTTTATTGCGGAGTTTCCTCACTGTGGGTGAGGTTGGACGGGTGGCTTGTCAAGGTTCCCTGGTTAGGGAAGCTTGTGTCGGTGTGCTGGTGGGTGGAGCTGGATTTCTTCTCTCTGGAGTGCAATGAAGTGTCCAGTAATGAGTTATGAGATGTCAATGGGTTTGGAGTGGCTTTGGGCAGCCTGTATTTTGAAGCTCAGGGCTATTTTCCTGTGTTGCTGGAGAATTTGCGTGGTATGTCTTGCTCTGGAACTTGTTGACCCTTGGGTGGTGCTTGGTTTCAGTGTAGGTATGGAGGCGTTTGATGAGTTCCTATCGATTAATGTTCCCTGGAGTCAGGAGTTCTCTGGTGTTCTCAGGATTTGGTCTTAAGCCTCCTGCCTCTGGTTTTCAGTATTATTCTTGCAGTAACCTCTAGACTTCTCCATCTGTCACTTCCAAGGTGGTTCCCTCTGTTTTAGCTTCTGTTTGCTGGTCTCCTCAGTGTCTAATTTCTTCCCTGACACTAGGGGGCGGTGGTGGACACTTTTTAAGGCTCAGTTGTTCATTCCTGTTCTGGGAAGGGAGGAACACTGCAGACAAATATCTCTGGCATCTGTGGGGAGTGCTCGCAGTGTCCCGGCCACACTGGGTTTGCCCCCACTCAAGGCATGTGTGCTGTCCCAGTCTACAATGCACAGGCACTAGGTTGCTCTGCCGAGAACTGTCTGAGGCTGGCGCTGGGTTGCATGCACATCCCAGGTCTAAGCCTCTCAGATTCAGGTACTCAGGTACTCCACAAAGGTGCAGACTTGGTTGGGCCTGCCTTTTGTGCGCTTCCCCAGTCTGAGCAGCTCAGGTGACCAGGTGATTGGCGAGCATGGTCGCTGCGACTTATCGCCTCCCCAGTCCCTCCCACTCAGTTTTCTGGGTGTGCAACCAGCGCACCTTCTCAGGCAGATATTGACCAGGCAGAAACCCAAGAAGTCTTTGTTAGCAACGAAACCTGTTTGTAGTTTGGTATTGGATGCCTTTCTGGGGCCGCAACTGCCCCCTTCCGGCTCTGGCTGCCCTCCCCTGCCTGTCTCGGTGGGGGATGGGCCGTCCGCAGCCGGCTAGCTCTGCTAAGTCCTTTGTTCTGTGAGCGGGACTGGTGGAGTCTTAGATTAGGGCTTTTCACCTTTTCGCAGGGTAGTTATCCCACAGTCTGCTTTGCTATCTCCAGTTAGCTGTCTCAGAGGCCCTCGTGGCATTCAGGCCCAGTCCTCACTCTAAGCAGTTCAGCCGGCTCCTCCCTGCCCAGCCTCCACTTGCTAATGGCGGATGCAGGCGCCTGCGCTACTTCTCCGCTGGCAGTTACCGAGGAGCACATTATCTGTGCGTTTTAATTATTTCTTTCTTTTTCCTCCCAGTTATATGGCCCTGTGAGTTTCCAAGGCTCACCACAGACTTGCCAGTGAGAGTGTTTCCTGGTATTTGAAAACTTCTCTCTTTTTTAAGCCTCCCTTCTGGGGACAGAGCTCCATTCCTACCTCTTTTGCCTCTCTTTTTATCTTTTATGTTTTTTCCTACCTCCTTTTGAAGACAATGGGCTGCTTTTCTGGGTGCCTGATGTCTTCTGGCATTCAGAAGTTGTTTTGTGGACTTTACTCAGCGTTCAAATGTTCTTTTGATGAATTTGTCGGGGAGAAAGTGGTCTCACTGTCCTATTCCTCTGCCATCTTGTTCCCTCTCACAATCTCATTGATTTCTATTCTGATTTTCAATGGTAGTTTTCCTGGATTACTTTGACTTTGAGCTTCCCTTGTGGCATGGCAGTAAAGAATCTGCCTGCCAATGCAGAATACGCAGGTTCAATCCCTGAGTGGGGAAGAACCCCTGGAGAAGGAAATGGCAACCCACTCCAGTATTTATGGCTGATATATTATATTCCATGGACGGAGAGGCACATGGGCCACAGTCCATGAAGTTGCAAAGAGTCGGACATTACTGGGCAACTAAACAACAATCAACAGTGATCTCCATAATCCCTACAGGATGAAGATGTTCCTGGAAAAAATTTCTTTCACTTTCAAGTCCAAACCTCAAGTAACTCATGGCAACATGCACCTAAGGGAGCTTTTCTACTCTCATTTCCTCTGTCCTCTGTGCATATGAGGACTATGTGACATCTTTGCCTTTTTTTTTCCTACCTCCCTTAGCTGCAATATGCACAAAAGAAGGAAAGCTTGGTACTGGCTTACCAAGTTATGTATTTTATTAGGAACAGGCATAGCAGAAAGAGCTCTGTGTTGTACAGAGAGGAATCATCTTGTTTTATTTTGATGGAGTATATAGTCCTATGCATGTGGAACTATTCAACATCAGATAATTATGTGCATTATCTGGTAGCCAATACAGACGTTACAGAGTATGAAGAACAGCAGATACATATCTGCAGTGAAATTGCACAATGAATGAAGAGAGGTCAGAGCAGGCACTCTCCGGAAAGATGAGGGGAAGCAGGTGAATGAAGCCACAGATGAAAGGGAGTTGAAGACATCACTGAAGAAGCCAGATGATCTAACATTCCTCACATAGGACTGAAACAGAGCTGGTAAGGAGGTGGCACAGAAGCTAACACATTGACAACTGGGGTGGTGTCAGGGTCTTTTGGATCAACTACAGATTTCAAGGTAAATTTTTGTAAAATTGTGATCAGGAATAAAAACAGCTCCACGCGGGCCAGGCCCTTTCCCAAACAAACACGTTTTCCTGAAAATAACAAACGCAGAGAGTACATATTCCTTGAACTCTGTCTTTCTGGCTGCCAGAAAGAGATTATGTACTACCCATTTGACGAATGTTTGAATGGATGGATGGAAAGCAGGATGACTAGGGAGACTGATGGACAAAGGGTAGCCACATACACTATCCACCTGACATCAAATATTATTCTTTCAATAAATATTTACTGAGTATTCCAAACACTTCTTTATTCACATATTATAACTGCAATATATTTTCAAGTTTCTGTCTATCTTTTTCTAGAAAGTCACATATACTGGCTGCTTTTTCTGATCCTAATCTAGTAGTCCCACATGTTTCTTTTCATTCTTCGCAGCCTCTGTTCTCTGCTCTAAGTATACCTACTCTTCCTCAACTTCCAACACACTTTGAGATTTTATAACACATGGTTCTTTTTGGCTAAGATATGGTTCTCTTACATTTTCAGTTTCCAACTCAAGTTTTATTTCTAAATTTGAAGTAACTGGGTTACCTCTCCAAAGCTCCAGTAATCTAGCCCAATAATGACGATGTCTCATGGGGAGGGAAAATGCGTGGGCATTGGGATTGCTGTCCCTCATCGTGGACAAAGCATTTCTACCAGCCCCATAGGATTACTATGTAACTCCCAACTGATCCTTATAAGGTATCTTGTCCTCTAAAGGATTAGAGGGGGGAAAATTATCACCTGTAGAGAAAGCAAAGTCACTCTTTCTAAAGTTGCCACTCTCATCCAGGAAGTAGCCAGGATCAAATATCTCAGGGTTAGGGAATTCTTTTTCATCATGTAGCACAGAAGTCAGTGATGTTAATATATCTGTACCCTGGAAAGAACAGATGAAAATAAACTAAACTATGGAGAAGTCACGAAGCTAAAAGAAATGCTGCAAACTGTTTAGTCCATTCTAAGGATCAATAATGAGGAATCTTCAGTCCAAAGAAGGGCAGTGGTATTTTGAGGCATACAGAACAAGCAATTAACAAGGATAAGTTTAAGACTAGTGGCAGTGATGCTGCTAAAGCAAACTTCAACAGCATCTGAAAACCTTGGTATCTGGGTCCTAGGGTGTCAGACCTTAATCTGCTAATCACCATATTTGGATATTAGTGTCTGTTCCCACCAAGTGCTTTATCATTTCAATTTTCACTTATCTCATGTTTGAGTTATGGTTTAAAATGTAAGTCTCTATTGAAATAGAATTTCTAGAGTTACCTGTTCACAGTGTTTTTATAAATGGATGTATTATTTTCTGTGATAATAAGAATAAGTATGATAACAAATATTAGTGTCCATTGCCATGCAGACAGTCTGTCTTTATTTAAAAATATATGGTAGGGCTTCCCTGGTAGCTCATTGGTAAAGAATCCACTTGCCAATGCAGGAGACACAGGTTCAATCCTTGTCCAAGAAGATCCCATATGCTGTGGAGCAGATAAGCGAAGGCACCGAACTACTGAACCTGTGCTCTAGAACCTGGGATCCACAACTGTTGAGCCAAATTGCCACAACTAGTAAAGCCCTTGTGCCCTAGAGCACATGCTCCACAACAGGAAAAGTCATGCAAAATAGGAAGCCTGTGCACTGCAATGAAGATTAACCCCCACTCACCACAACTAGAGAAAAGCCCATGTGTAGCAACAAAGACCCAGAACAGCCAAAAATAAATTTGTAAATAAATAAAATTATTTAAGAAAACAAAAATACAGTAGACATCATCACAGATTAATCCTAGATTTGAAACACAGGAAGAATGATAAAACTAGGAAAATCATTTCATATCAATCAAGTTAGTATCATCAGTTAAAAAAATTTTGCTAACAAAGCTAAAACTGTTGGGTAAATGATTAAGAAACACTATACTCCCAAAGCCCTAATGTACCATGCAATAGATTTTGGTGTATTAAATGTAAAAAAAGGACCTCTGCTCTGGAGCAATCTGGCAAATACTACATTATCATGTGAACAGCACTACATAATGAATAATAATGGAATAAGTGACAGTATGGACCCTCACCTCATTTGTGACAGAAAAGAAACTAGAAAAGTTATTCTAAGAAAATTGAGATATTTTAAGTATAGCCAGTGTATTAGATAGTATCAGTTTCAGTGATAACCTCTGTGTACACGTACTATTGTTCCTCTGTATACAATAATCACTGTTATTGAGGCATGCATAGCTGATGGCCGAAGAATTGATGCTTTTGAACTGTGGTGCTCGAGAAGACTCTTGAGAGTCCCTTGGACTGCAAGGAGATCCAACCAGTCCATTCTAAAGGAGATTGATCCTGGGTGTTCATTGGAAGGACTGATGCTAAAGCTGAAACTCCAATACTTTGGCCACCTCATGTGATGAATTGACTCACTGGAAAAGACTCTGATGCTGGGAGGGTTTGGGGGCAGGAGGAGACGGGGACGACAGAGAATGAGATGGCTGGATGGCATCACCGACTCGATGGACATAAGTTTGAGTGAACTCCGGGAGTTGGTGATGGACAGAGAGGCCTGGTGTGCTGTGATCATGTGTTGCAAAGAGTCAGACACGACTGAGCGACTGAACTGAACTGAACTGATACTGAAGTAAGGATGTTTTGATGGATAGCTGGATATGGATACATAAGTGGTTATTAATGGAAGAAATTTTCACATATTGCAATATAGTGAAATCATTCTGGCTTATCAATGATTTAACCTGAATTCTGCATTAACTAAAACAACCTGGTATGGTCTACCAAATATATGCTGTCCATGATCCTTCTCAGTCACGTCCAACACTTTTTGTCCCCATAGACTGTAGCCCACCAGGCTGCTCTGGCAGGGTTTTCCAGGTGAGAATACTGGAGTGGGTTGCCATTTCCTTCTCCAGTGGAGCTTTCTGACCCAGAGATTGAACTGGTGTCTCCTTCATTTCCTGTACTTGTAAGAGGATTATTTTACCACTAGGCCACCAGGCAAACTTTCCTAATTTGACTTTTTTAAAAAAACTAACAAAATATACATAAAATATCATTAGCAATAGTGAGATGTTAATCTCAATTCTCCTTCAGATAAGAAATAAATCAAGGATGATACAAAGATATTAACCTAGATAGCAGGATAATGTATATAGAAATTGCAATTAACTAGAGGGAAATTTTCAGAAATGATTTTAAATTTAGCAAGTTTGCTATATTAGTTCAGTCGCTCAGTCGTGTCCGACTCTTTGCGACCCCATGAATCACAGCATGCCAGGCCTCCCTGTCCATCACCAACTCCCGGAGTTCATACAGACTCACCTCCATCGAGTCAGTGATGCCATCCAGCCATCTCATTCTCTGTTGTCCCCTTTTCCTCCCGCCCCCAATCCCCCACAGCATCAGAGTCTTTTCCAGTGAGTCAACTCGTCGCATGAGGTGGCCAAAGTATTGGAGTTTCAGCCTCAGCATCAGTCCTTCCAGTGAACACCCAGGATTGATCTCCTTTAGAATGGACTGGTTGGATCTCCAGGTCATAAAAAAGACAAAATCAATTATATTTTGATATTACACACAAAAAAATGGAAAAGGCATTTTAAAAATGTATAACTACAATAATCACCTTAGGAAAATTATCCCCAAAATATTCAAGCCAATGCCTGAAATAAATTATTGAAAAACATTACAGAAAGCCCTTTAAAACAGGGAGACTATATCATTTTCATATCATGATATTCAGTCTTTCTAAACTGATCTAAAATGTCTCCATTCTAAAAGAAAATCCCTGCAGAGTATGTTGGTAAATGGACAAATTGATATTAACAGTTGGAAATGTGGACAGCTATAGTTAGACAAAAAATATAAAAGAAACAAAAAATGTGAAAGTATTGTACTGCTACCTGTCAAAATCTGTTACAAAGCTTTACAGATTAAACTGGAAACAACACTCAACCCATCAAGCCACCACACACAAGACTATTTTTACTTCTCTCACCTTGTGTTCTTCGAGGGTTGCACCCATACTCTGTAAATAGGAACTACAAAACCAATGAGGTCAGTATAAGAGAAACCAGTCTTACCTTGGGGATGAGGTAGTTTCTGAATTTAATGTCATGGGTCACTGCATGGGGAAGACTGGTGGGGACCAGATCAACATATCTCTCGATCTCATGGATCACAGCATCCGTGTAAGGCATGTGGCTTCTGTCCTCCATGCAGGGGCTCCAGTGTCTGCCAATGACATGGTCAATCTCTTCCTGGACCTTAGCTGATAAGAGATAAGTAAGAAGGATGGAGAAAGAGGAAAATGCACACCATATTCCATACCAATTCAAGGATACATGAGGCATTATGAAGGTGTCCGAACAGCATTATGGACTTCCCTAGTGGTTCAGATGTTAAAGAATCTGCCTGCAATGTAGGAAACCTGGGTTCTATCCCTGGTTTGGGAAGATGCCATGGAACAGGAAATAGTGCTACTCACTCTAGCATTCCTGCCTGGAAAATTCTATGGACAGAGGAGCATGGTGGGCTACAGCCCATGGGGTTGCAAAGGGACACGACTGAATGACTAACACTTTCTTTCACTTTCAACATCATTATACACATAAACTACAAGACCAGAAACGAACCTAAACATAGAGAGGTAATGTCCATAGTACAGACACATGTAAGTCTCTTACAAGCCTGGCTTAAGATATATCTATACATATCTCTGTATTAGGATACATGATAAAATAAAGAAAAATGATGGAATGTTTCAAATATAAACAGAATATAAAGTCAAAAAATTACATTGACAGACTAATGGGTAAGAAAGTTGTGTCACATATACACAATGGAATATTACTCAGTTATTAAAAAGAATACATTTGAATCAGTTTTTTTTTTTTAATTTTATTTATTTATTTATTTTTTTGCATTACAATAGTTTAATATGAACAATCAGAACTAATTAACAGTATAACAATATTTTACAACTGAAATAATTAAAATAAACTATAAAATCACTACATAAAACAGGTCTGATCTAGCTTATTTACTTTCTATAATCTCTTCAGTGCTGCAAAACCATTTATTTCTTTTTTTTTTCATGTTTTAATAAACACTTCGTCTTTTTGTATTGCTTTTTTTTTATCACAATAATAGAAATATAACATCATATATCACTGTAAAACACATTTCCACATAAATGCTGATAAGCACAAAATATTTTTCATCATTTACATTTTAACTGTAATAATATATGGCAGAATTAAAGCTGCATCCATCATGTGTCTAACTCACCTTGCTGTAATGAATTTTTAAATGTAATGGTTTCTGTCGCAAAGTAAAATCGTACATAATGTCTAGTGACACAGTACGCTGGTGGATGGGTGGATTTGGAAAATGGAAATGCAACTTCATTTTTAATTAGATTTATAAACTTCACCACCTCCACCTCCAGCCAGCTTCCCAACCCTCCCTCCCACCACCATTATTTATTTATTTATTTATTTTTTAAATGAGGCTTTTAATTAATGTTTGACAGAGCTGATTCAGGTTGAATAGACTAAATTTCTTTAAACAAACTTACTTATACTCCAGAGTCCTTTAAAAACTTAATAGCATTTATACATTGAAGGTATTTGATTTTCTTGTAACTAGCACTTCAAATGCAACAAGCATTTGAAGCAACAAGCAATTGACCCAACAAGTAAAACTTTCTACAATTCATAACTTTTATAAATAAAATAAATTAAATGTACAGTGAATAAGTTCTCTGAAACATTTCAATATTTCTGCAGGTTTAGTAACATCGTAAAATACATTTCAACTAAAATTCACAAATCTAAAAACCTGTTAGGCATTTTTAGGCGTTTTAAGTTGGAAATGAAGAACAATGTTACATCGTAATATGCCAATTACAAATAGTACTTTAAATAGCAAATACTACAGTTTGTCCCAAACTTTAAAAACTATTCATGAACTCAACACTGAACTATTGATGGCTATGAGAATTGTTTCCTAGCCTTTTTGAAAATTTCAACCCATTTACGTTTAAGGTAATTATTGATAAGTATGATCCCGTATCCATTTTCTTTATTACTTTGGGTTCAAGTTTATACACTCTTTCTGTGTTTCCTGTCTAGAGAAGATCCTTTAGCATTTGTTGGAGAGCTGGTTTGGTGATGCTGAATTCCCTCAGCTTTTGCTTGTCTGTAAAGCTTTTGATTTCTCCTTCATATTTGAATGAGATCCTTGCTGGGTATAATAATCTGGGCTGTAGGGTATTTTCTTTCATCACTTTAAGTATGTCTTGCCACTCCCTTCTGGCCTGAAGAGTTTCTGTTGAAAGATCAGCTGTTATCCTTATGGGAATCCCCTTATGTGTTATTTGCTGCTTTTCCCTTGCTGCTTTTAATATTTGTTCTTTGTGTTTGATCTTTGTTAATTTGATTAATATGTGTCTTGGAGTATTTCGCCTTGGGTTTATCCTGTTGGGGACTCTCTGGGTTTCTTGGACTTGGGTGATTATTTCTTTCCCTATTTTAGGGAAGTTTTCAACTATTATCTCCTCAAGTATTCTCTCATGGTCTTTCTTTTTGTCTTCTTCTTCTGGGACTCCTATGATTCGAATGTTGGAGCGTTTAACATTGTCCCAGAGGTCTCTAATCTTGTCCTCATTTCTTTTAATTTGTTTTTCTTTTTTCCTCTCTGTTTCATTTATTTCTACAATTTTATCTTCTAGTTTGCTAATCCTGTCTTCTGCCTCTGTTATTCTATTGTTTGTTCCCTCCAGAGTGTTTCTGATCTCATCTATTGCATTAGTCATTGTATATTGACTCTTTTTTATTTCTTCTAAGTCCTTATTAAATCTTTCTTCCATCTTCTCAATCCTTTTCTCCAGGTTATTTATCTGTAACTCCATTTTGCTTTCAAGATTTTGAATCATTTTCACCATCAAAATTTGAAATTCTTTATCAGGTAGATTCCCTATATCTTCTTCTTTTGTTTGTGTTGGAGGGCAATTATCTTGTTCCTTTACTTGCTGGGTATTTCTCTGCCTCTTCATCTTGCTTATATTGCTTTGCTTGGGGTGGCCTTTCCCTCTTCTTGCAGTTTGTGGAGTTCTCTTTATTATGTAGTTTCTTCGCTGTGTGTGGGGTTGGACGGGTGACTTGTCCGGGTTCCCTGGTTAGGGAGGCATGTGTCAGTGTTCTGGTGGGTGGAGCTTGATTTCTTCTCTTTCCTTTAGAAGACAATGGCTGCTTTTCTGGGAGCCAGATGTCCTCTGCCAGTATTCAGATGTTGTTTTGTGGACTTTACTCCGCATTCAAATGTTCTTTTGATGAATTTGTGGGGAAGAAAGTGGTCTCGCCGTCTTATCCCTCCGCCATCTTGTTCCTTCCTCCCCAGAACACTGGATTCTTATATTCCACTTGATCGTGGAGTACCTCTTCCCAGCTGCTCCAGCAAGGCGCAGCCGCTGTACCTTACCGTGGACGAGGGGTATCTCCTCAAGGCCGCCCCTCCTGCTTTGAATGTGGATCAGCTCCTCTCGGCCCTCCGGTGCCCAAGCAGCCACCGCCTCCTGGACGTGGTACAGCTCCTCTCGGCCACAACCCTAACCCTGGGTGCGGGGCAGCTCCTCTCAGCCACGATTCTGCACGTGGTCGGTTGCGCCGGGAGCCGGGCGTCTCTCGCGTCTGCGCCGCCGGGAGCCGGGCGTCTCTCGCGTCTGCGCCGCCGGGAGCCGGGCGTCTCTCGCGTCTGCGCCGCCGGGAGCCGGGCGTCTCTCGCGTCTGCGCCGCCGGGAGCCGGGCGTCTCTCGCGTCTGCGCCGCCGGGAGCCGGGCGTCTCTCGCGTCTGCGCCGCCGGGAGCCGGGCGTCTCTCGCGTCTGCGCCGCCGGGAGCCGGGCGTCTCTCGCGTCTGCGCCGCCGGGAGCCGGGCGTCTCTCGCGTCTGCGCCGCCGGGAGCCGGGCGTCTCTCGCGTCTGCGCCGCCGGGAGCCGGGCGTCTCTTAATGAGGTGGATGAAACTGGAGCCTATTATACAGAATGAAGTAAGTCAGAAAGAAAAACACCAATACAGTATATTAATGCATATATATGGAATTTAGAAAGATGGTAATGACGACCCTATATGCAAGACAGCAAAAGAGACACAGATATAAAGAACAGACTTTTGGACTCTGTGGGAGAAGATGAGGGTGGGAAGATTTTAGAGAACAGCATTGAAATATGTATATTACTATATGTGAAATAGATCACAAGTTCAAGTTCGAAGCATGAAACAGTGCACTCAAAGCTGGTGCACTGGGACAATCCAGAGGGATGGAATGGGGAGGGAGGTGTGAGGGAGGTTCGCAATGGGGGACTCATGTACAACCATGGCTGATTCATGTCAATGTATGGCAAAAACCACCACAATATTGTAAAGTAATAAGCCTCCAATTAAAATAAATTAATTAATTTTAAAATAGTGTCCTTCAAAAAACAAACAAGAATAAAATATTAATTTTATATCAAAATAATACAGGTTAAAATTTAACTTATATGTGTGTTATTGTATTTGTGTATTTTGCATGAACAATTTACGATGGTATTCACTTTATCCTCCTATTGCCAAATGCCACCACTTGGAGCATTTTAGCAGTTTCTTTTGAAATTCATGTCCTATTTCTAAATAATATCTCTTTGTTTCTATTTTTAACTTGCAAATTTTAAAACAATAATTTGATGTCCCAGAATGAAAGTTGAGAATTTACACCTCCATCCCCCACTCATACAAAATCACACATTCACACACACAAACACACACACAAATCCCCTTAGTCCATTTCCCAAATATATTTACATCACAATTTATGGCTGTTAGAATATTCACTCTAACAGCATTCTGACTAAATAAACATTGCTTCCTGGTAAGACAATTATGATTATGTTCCTTTTTGGTACTTTCTTGGACCTAACCATATTATTTTAGCTCTATTAAAACAACTCTGTATCTTGATTTAGGATTATTTTGTAACCCTGAGGCAGATGTTTCAAATTCCTAGTAATAATTTACTTATTATTCAGAAACCACAGATGCTCCATCACCACTCTTTTGCTCTTGGTGTCTCCCCTCACACCTGCCTATCCACCTAATCCATTTAGATGTGGATATTTTCTTTTAATTTCATGGCTGCAATCACCATCTGCAGTGATTTTGGAGCCCAGAAAAATAAAGTCAGCCACTGTTTCCCCACAAGCAAACATTCAGTTCAGCAAGGTCACCACATACTGAGTATGAACCTTGATTCAATATTTTGTGACTCATCCCCATCAGTAAATGTCCAAATATATTTATTTGGTTAATAATTACTGCACCAGTTGACTAAAATGGGTGTCAGAAAAGTTTAGTTTTGTAACCTGTAAACTTGATTGAGTCTAACACTCAGAGTAGCTCTTATTTACAACAAAGAGAAGCAGCAATTCACTGCCTAACTTACGTAGTTCTAAATTCTAAAAGAACTGAACAAATTATTGTGGATGAAATCAATTTTGTCACTTTCTTTAGAGCTGCCCTTTTATTCCTTGAGAGATGAGTGTGTCTGCTTTGATCCATTTTCCTTCTGTTAAAGCTCACTGCTTTTTATAGAGTGAAAGAGTCAAAGATAATTTAAAGATTGAAGGAATCTCTGAGATCAGTTAGTCCAATCTTTCTTTCTTCCGATCAGCAATTTAGTGACAGCGGATAAGTTGTCGTCACTGCATTAGTACAAGGCTTTGAGTTGGAATCCTAGTTTTCCAACTCCCAGTTCAGTGACATCACACATCAGTAGCATTCTTGTTGCTGTCCAAATGATCAGGAGAGCATCAGCATTAAGCTCTCCACTATCATAAAGTAATACAAACTTCAGGCTGACTAGAATTGTGGATTTGGATTATTCTCTAATAGAATTTATTTTTAGTTGAAGCATATAGTTATTTCCAATATTATATTTTTCAGGTTCACAACATAGTGATTCAATATTTTTACAAATTATGTTCCATTGAATGGTATTAAAAGATCATTGCCACAACTGCCTGTGCTTTACAATACAGTCTTATTGCTTATCAAGTTTATACAGAGTAGTTAGTATCTCTTAATGTCATATCCCTAACTTGCCACTCCTCTTCCTTCTCCTCTTTGGCAACCAGTAGTTTGTTTTCTCGGAGAAGGCAATGGCAAGCCACTCCAGTACTCTTGCCTAGAAAATCCCATGAATGGAGGAGCCTGGTAGGCTGCAGTCCGTGGGGTCGCTAAGGGTCGGACACGACTGAGGGACTTCACTTTCACTTTTCACTTTCACACATTGGAGAAGGAAATGGCAACCCACTCCAGTGTTCTTGCCTGGAGAATCCCAGGGATGGGGGAGCCTGGTGGGCTTCCGTCTATGGGGTCACACAGAGTCAGACACGACTGAAGTGACTTAGCAGTAACAGTAGCAGCAGTTTGTTTTCTATATCTCTGAGTCTGTTTCTGCTTTGTATATATATTCATTTGTACTATTTTTTAAATTTCACATATAAGTGATATTATACAGTATTTTTCTCTTATTTCAGTAAGCATAATATTCTCTAGGAACATTTACTTTGCTTCAGTTGACAGAATTGCATTCTTTTTATGACTGAGCAATATTCCACTGTGTTTGTATCACATCTTCTTTATCCATTTGTCTGTTGATGGACACTTGGCTTGCTTCCATACTGAAAGGCTGTAGCTGAACCACAAAAGACACTGGGATTCTTGGCCTCCAGAGGAAAAGAATTCAATCTGGGGCCAGAGACCAGCCTTGATTGCTCAGAGCTTTTGTGTAATGAAGTTATATTAAAGTATAAAAGAGACAGAGAAAGCTTCTGACATAGACATCAGAAGGGGGCAGAAAGACTGCCCCATCACTAGTGTTAGCAATGGAGTTATATACTTTTAATTAGTTATTATAGTGAATCAAAAGAATGTCCAGAGGTTGTAAAGACCTTACTAGACCCACTCCCATAATTTATATTTTAAGATAACAGGATTAGCCAGAAGGTTTTTTTCCAGAAATTGTTCTCAAGCAGGATACATTATTGTCATATAATTGCTGAAGAATTGATGCTTTTGAACTGTGGTGTTGGAGGAGACTCTTGAGAGTCCCTTGGACTGCAAGGAGATCCAACCAGTCCATTCTGAAGGAGATCAGTCCTGGATGTTCATTGGAAGGACTGATACTAAAGCTGAAACTCCAATACTTTGGCTGCCTGATGCGAAGAGTTGACTCACTGGAAAAGACTCTGATGCTGGGAGGGATTGGGAGCGGGAGGAGAAGGGGACGATGGAGAATGAGATGGCTAGATGGCATCACTGACTCGATGGAGGTGAGTTTGAGTGAACTCCGGGAGTTGGTGATGGACAGGGAGGCCTGGAGTGCTGTGATTCACGGGGTCACAAAGAGTAGGACATGACTGACTGAACTGAACTGAAGGAATGTAGAGGAAAAAAAGTTTGTCCTTTCCTCCTCCTTGAGAATTCCAGATCCCTCTCTCCTTGGGGACCCCTGGACTTCTTATCAACCTGCCTAGGAATTGACTCAATACCTTGACTTGTAAGTAGTGCTGCTATGAACACTGAAGTAGAGGTATCTCTTTGAATTAGTGTTTTCATTTTCCTTGGATATACACCCAAGAGTGGAATTGCTGGATCATATGGTAGTTCTACTTTTAGTTTTTTGAGACAACTCATTGTTTTCTACAGTGTCTGCACCAACTTACATTGCCACCAACAGTGTACAAGAGTTCTCTTTTCTCCTCATCCTCTCCAATGTTTGTTATTTGTGGCCTTTTGGTGACAGCCATTCTGAGGTGTGAGGTGATTTCTGTGGTTTTGATTTGCATTTTTCTGATGATTAGCAATGTTGAACATCTTTTCATGTGCCTGGTAGTCATCAATATGTCTTTCTTAAAAAAGTCTATTCATATTTTCTGCCGTTTTTAATAGAGTTGCTTGCTTGACATTGAGTTGTATGAGTTGTTTATGTATTTTGGATATTAACCCCATTAAATGTATTATTTTTAAATATTTTCTCTTACTCTAAAGGTTGTCTTTCTGTTGACTTCCTCTGCTGTACAAAGTTTTTAATTTTAATTAAGTTCCATTTGTTTATTTTTGCTTTTATTTCTTTTGCCTTAAGAGACCAATCCAAAAGAAATTATTGATACAATTCATGTCAAAGAGTGTTCTATGTTTCCTTCTAGGAGTTTCATGGTTTCTGATCTTACATTGAGGTCTTTCATCCATTTGAGATTTCTTTTGTTTATGGTGTGAGTAAATGTTTTAATTTCATTTTTTACATGTAGCACCATGTTTTCCCAGCACCACTTATTGAAGAGACTCTCTTTTCACTTTCATAAACTCTTGCCTCCTTTGTCATAGATTAACTCACCATACGTGCTTGAGTTTATTTCTGAGTTCTCTATTCTGCTCCATTTCTCTGTCTGTGCTTACACCAGGACCCTGCTATTTTGATTAGTGTAGCCTTGTAGTATGGTTTGAAGTCTGGGAGGGTGATACCTCTGGCTTTAGTCTTTATTCTCAAGACTGTTTTGGCAATTCATGGTCTTTCATAGTTCTACGTGAATCTTAGGATTGTTACAGTTTTGTGAAAAATGTCAAGGGTATTTTGATAAGTGAAGTCTCTCAGTTGTGTCCAACTGTTTGCAACCCCATGAACTGTAGCCTACCAGGCTCCTCCGTCCATGGAATTTTCTGGCAAGAGTACTGGAGTTGGTTGCCATTTCCTTCTCCAGGGGATCTTCCCAGCCCAGGGATAGAATCCACCATGTGTCCCACATTGCAGGCAGACACTTTACCATCTGAGCCACCAGGGAAGCCTAGTAGGGATTGCATTAAATCCAGAGATTGCTTTGGGTGGTATGAACATTTTAATAATATTTTCTGCCAGTCCAATAGCTTCATACTATAGTTTGAGATCAGGAAGTAAAATGCCTCTGGCTTTGTTCTTTCTCAGGATTGCTTTGGCTATTCAGGCTCTTTTTAGTTAGTTCAGTCACTCAGTCATGTCTGACTCTTTGTGACCCCATGGACTGCAGCACACTGGGCTTCCCATCCACCACCAACTCCCAGGGCTTGTTCAAACGCATACTTCATGTAGGCTGTTTTTGTTGCATACAAATTTTAGCATGGCCTCCCTATTTCTGTGGAAAATGTAATTGGAATTTTAATAGGGACTGCAATGAGACAGCTTCAGATAGTTATGGATATTTTAACAATTTTAATGTTTCTGATCTATGAACACAAGATAGCCATTTGTTTGTGTCTTCCTCACTTTCTCTTAACCAAGTCTTTTACTTCTGATTGTACAGATCTTCCACTTCCACCATTAAATTTATTCCTATGTGTGTTATAGTTTTTTATGTTATTGTGAATGAGGAAATTTTCCCTATTTCTCTGTCAGACATTTCACTGTTAGTGTAAAGAGATGCAACTATTTCCTTTGTTGATTTTATATCCTGCAACTTTATTGAATTCATTGATTAGCTCTGAGAGTATTTCGTTGAGTCTGGGAGTTTCTATATGGAAAATGATATCACTTGCAAATAACACCACTACCTCACAGCAATACACTGTTCTGTATTTTTCTATATATTTGGTCTTCACAAAATGTCCTTTTCCTCCTTAAACTATCATGTTGTTATTTATGGTGCTTTCATTGCAGATTGAAGAACAACCCTTAGCATTTCTTGTAAAGCAGTTTGAGTGGTGAGGAATGTTCTCAGCTTTGTTTTGGGGGGAAAGTTTTAGCTCTCATTTTTTTAAAGACAGTATTGATGAGTATAGGTTCTGGGTTGGTGGGGGTTTTTTTCTTTCATTTTTTTGAATCTATTTTCTCATTCTTTTCTGCAAGGGTTCTGCAATCGTCTGGTAGTATTAAAAGGGCACCCTTATCTGTGACAAATCACTTTCTCTTGCTGCTTTCAAAATTCTTTCATAATTTACTTTTGACAATTTGATTATATTGTGTCTCAGTGTAGATTTCTTTTTATTTGAGTTTCTTTTATAAGTCCAGTATATTTCCATCCACTTCCTTTTCAGATGTAGGAAGTTTTCTGCCATTGTTACTTTGAATAAGCTTTATAGTTCTTTTCCTTTCTCTCTTCCCCTTCTAGGACTTCTACTCTTAATATATTGGTCACTTCACTTTTCTTTTTCCTTCTTCTTTCTTCTCATTCTCCTGGTTGAATAATTTCCAGTGATATATATTTGAGTTAACTGATCATTTCTTTTGCCTAATCTAATCTGTTCTGAACCCTCTAATGATGTCCTGTTTGGTGCCTTTACATTGTCTATCTTTTTCTTGAAATTTCTGCTTCATTTCTTAATTGTTCTCATGAACCCAGTAATGATGTTTATGACTGTTGTTTTGAATTACCTTTCACTTAAATCATGTAATTCCTGTTACTTCATTTTCCTTGATTCTGCATTGCTTTCTGGACTTTAGACAGTCACACTCATTGTCTTCGTTGACTAGTATCATGCAGGAGAACCTCACCAATAAGTTCATTCAAAGATTGTGAAGGTCTCTAAAATTTGCTGGCTAGTCCAGCCTGCTTCTTCCATTCTGTTCATTGCCCATTATCAAGAGTATGCTGAGTCCTGTCAGTGTTCTAAAACAATCAACACAGAAGCCAGTTCCTCATGAAACTGCCCCCAAAATTGTGAATGGAAAGCTAGATGTGAATGCCAACTCCTTTGCTCCTCAGAGAGAATCTGGGAGCTGGGGATGCAGGTGGAGGTTCATGCTCAATTATATGGCACTTTGCAGAGGTTCATAAGAAAGACCCTGATGCGGGGAAAGATTGAGGGCAAGAGGAGAAGGGGATGATAGAGGATGAGATGGTCGGATGGCATCACCGATTCAATGGACATGAGTTTGGGCAAACTCCGGGAATTGGTGATGGACAGGGAAGGCCTGGCGTGCTGCAGTTCATGGGGTTGCAAAGAGTCAGACACGACTGAGCAACTGAACTGAGCTGAAGAGGTTGATAGTTATGGCGAGCGTGTATTTCTGTTGTTCTTTCTGGCTTTGATGTAACTGGATTCACATCTACTAAGGCAGAGAAATCTTTCAACTAGGTTCTGGATTTTTTTACAAAGAGAATTGATCCATGTGCTGCCCTGAATCAATGTGGCCACTAAGGGAAGGAAAGTTCAGTTATAATTTCCTATTATGGCAGGTTATTAATGTTATACCCTCATGGGTGAGTTTCAGCAGATTGCATACTTAAGGAATTGACCCATTTCAATTAATTTATCAAGTCAGTGGACATAGAGCTGTTCATAATACTTCCTTCATTATGTTTTCAATATCCATGGCATCAAAGAGATGGCCTCTCTTTAAATAACAACTTGTGATATTTGTGTCCTCTCTCTTTTTGGAGGGAGACTGGTTAAGGTAATTTCTTGTACATAATCTCAATGATTTCTGTTTTGATTTTCAATTGTGGTTCACTATTTCTTATTTTAAACTGAATTCTCACTATCACTGATCTTAACATTCCCCACATATGAAGCTGCTCTTGAAAATAATATCTCTCACTTTTAAAACCAAACCTCAAATAACTCTAGACAACATGCATCCAAGGGAGATTTTCTGCTCTCATTCCCTCTGTCCTTCTCTGTGCATATCATTATAAGGAACAGCATGACATCTTTGCCTTTTTTTCCTTTCTTACTTGCTATATGCACAAAAGAAGGAAAACCTGAGAAGTGGCTCATCAAATTCTGCTTTTTATTAGAAACATACACTGGAGAAATAGGTCTCAGTGGCACACACTAATCATCTTGCTCTACTTTGCACTGACATGATACTATGTACATAGTACTAGTTAATATTAGACACATATTAGTATATGTGATTACTAATACAAATGCAGGATATGAAGAATAGCTGATATGTTTCTGTGGTGAAACTGTACAGGGAATGAGAAGAGGTCAGAGAATGTATTCTCGGGAAATATTAACAGAACACTGCTGAATGATGCCCCCGAGGACAGGGAGTTGAAGACAACATCACTGAGGAAGCTGGATGATCTAACATGCTTCACACAGGAATGAAGCAAAGCTGGTAAGGAGGCGGCATAGTAGCTATCCCAGTAATAGCTGGGATGGTGTCAATGTTCTTTGGGTCAATAACAGATTTCAATTTCAAATTTTTGCAAAATTGCGATCAGGAATAAAAACAGCCCCATGACGGAGAATGAGATGGCTGGATGGCATCACCGACTCTGTGGACATGAGTTTGAGTGTACTCCGGGAGTTGGTGATGGACAGGGAGGCCTGGCGTGCTGTGATTCATGGGGTCGCGGAGAGTCGGAAACGACTGAGTGACTGAACTGAACTGAACTGATGCATGCCAGGCCCTCTCCCACACAAATTCATTTTCCTGAGAATAAGAAACATAGAGAGTACAAATTCCTTGAACACCCTGTTTCTGTAAGAAGGAGACCATGCAGTAACTTTTTGATGAATGTGTGAATGTGTGGATTGAAGGCAGATCGCTAGAGAGACAGGTGGACAAAGGGGAGATACACATGCTATCCATCTAACATCTAAACAGGTATCCATCTTTCAGCATATATTTACTGAGTTATCAGCACTATATCACATAATTCATTAAGTATATTATAACTCAAATTTGACATTTTCAAGTTTCCATCAACTTTTTCTAGAAATATTCATACATTGGTTGTATTTGTTCCTTGTGTGATGGTCCAATATCTTTCTTTTCATTCTTCAAAGCCTTTGTTCTCTGCTGTAAGTATATCGAATCTATGTTAACATTGAAAATTTAAAGTTTTATAACACAATTTCTTCAGTCTAAGATGCACTTCTCTTATATTTTCAGAATGAAGTTTAAACTTTATTTCTGAATTTGAAAGAACTGGGTCACTGCTCCAAAGCTCCAGTAATCTAGCCCAATGATGAGGATGTATCATGGAAGGGGAGGTGTAGGGGCACTGAGACTGCTGTCCCTCATCATGGACAAAGAGCATTTCGACCAGGCCCAGAGTGGGTACTATGGAAGCTCCAAAGGATGCCCAAAGGCTCCTTGTCCTCTGAAGTGAAGTGAAGTCACTCAGTCATGTCCGACTCGGTGACCCCACAGACTGTAGCCCACCAGGCTCCTCTATCCATGGAATTTTCTAGGCAAAAGTACTGGAGTGGGTTGCCATTTTATTCTCCAGGGGATCTTCCCGACCCAGGGATCAAACCTGGGTCTCCCGAATTGCAGATAGACACTTTATCCTCTGAGCCACCAAGGAATCCCTAAAGTAATGAAGAAAATAAATTTGTGTTACCTGCTGAGAAAACCATGAAATAATTGCTCTTCCTAAAGTTGCCATTCTCATCCAGGAAGAGGCCAGGGTCAAATACCTATGGGTTGGGGAATTCTTTGTCATCATGCAGCACAGAAGTCAGTGATGTTAAAGTATCTGTGCCCTGGAAGGAACAGATGAAGATAAACTAACCTATGAAGAAATCACAGAGCTAGAAGAACTGCTGAAAATCATTTAGTCCAATCTTAGGATCAAGAGGTGACTAATCTTGGGTTGAAAGAAGGGCAGTGGCATTTTCAACCAGACAGAACAAGCAATAAACAAGGATAAGTTTAAGACTAATGGCAATGATGCTGCTAAAGTGGACTTCAAAGGCATCTGAAATACTCAGTACATGGGTCCTAGAACTTATGAATCCAATCTGCTTATCACCACATTTGGACACTGACCCCACTAGCTTTTTTTTTTTTTTTATCATTTCAATTTTCACTCATTTCATATGTGGATTATGTCTCTACTATGTTTGAAATGTCTCAAATTATCTATTTGTATGGCTTTTATAAGTAAGCATTTGATCTAATATAAAATAACCTATTCAATGATAATAAAGTAAATACAATAACAAATATTATTGTACCATTGCCAAGCAGATTGTTTGTCTTTATTTAAAAATACAGTGTTAGACTTCATTACAGATTAATCCCAGATTTGAAACACAGGAAGGATGGTAAAATTAGAATAATCATTTCACAACAATTCAACATAGGATCATTAATTTAAGCAAGTTTTATCTATTAATGCTAAAACTATTGGTTAAATGACTGAGAAGCATGATACAAACCCATACAGTACCATGCAATTTTTTATTAATTAAATGTGCAAAAAAGGACCTGTGTCATGGAGTAATCTGGCAGATACTACTTTATCATGTGAACAACACTGCTGCTGCTGCTGCTGCTAGTCATTTCAGTCGTGTCCGACTCTGTGCAACCCCATAGACAGCAGCCCACCAGGCTCCCCTGTCCCTGGGATTCTCCAGGCAAGAACACTGGAGTGGGGTGCCATCGCCTTCTCTGTGAACAACACTATATAACCAATAATGGGATAACTGACATAAGTGCCTGCACCTCCCCAGTGAATTTCAGTGGGAAACACAAAGCACCCATATACTTAAAGTTGTAACTGGAATCTATGTCCAGAAAGCAATCACATAAAACCAGCCTGAGGAATATCTTACATGATTACTAAACTGAACTCTACAAAGTTAAAGGTACTAAAAGCAAACAAACAGATCAAAGAGAACTGATAATGGGAGAGAAATGGAGAACAGGGAAAATATAACCAAATTATAGGCTTGTTTCCAGGCTGGACATTGATTTGCAAAAAAAAAAAAAAGTACAAAGCTTATTCCACGAAAACTGGAAAATTTTCAGTATAGGCTGTCCATTAGATAATACTATTCTATCAATGATAACTCTTAAGTATAACTGCTATATTCTTCTATATACAAAAATCACTGTTTTGAGCTATACTTACTGAAGTAGGGAAGTGTGAATGAGTAGATGGATAGATCAATAAATGAATATTTGTAGAAAATTTTTACACATTAAGGTATGGGGAAGTCATTTTAGCTTATGCATGATTTAACTTGAATTTTATGTTAAATAAAACTGCCTGTTTGTGGCCTATCAAACTTACACGCTAATTAATTACTAAAGAAAATGTGACTCAAACAGAAATATAAAATGTCATGTTAAAAATAAAGATTAAGTGCCTCCTTTCTGGGACACCAATGTTGAAACTCTTGCAACGAGAAGGCTCCTCTCTTAGGTGTCAAGGCCATACCAACTCACTGTGCATATGTTGATAATTTTTTTTTTAAGTCAAATAATTTATGACAAAGATACAGGCTTAAAAATAGGCAAATACAATTACATGGCTATGAGTTTCTAATTTAATTCTGCTTCCTATCTAAAAGGAATTAAAAGGCTATTATTTTGCCTACATTCACAACAACTCTTTTATTTATTTATTTATTTTTTCAAAAACAATTTTAGGAATCTTTACTTAAAAACAACCTTATCTTAAAATGGAGTAACTTTGGTTTTACAAGCAGCAAGCAAAGTACAGAAGCAAAAATGCATTACAGGAGTATTAAGTTCTACATTAGGTCACAGCATCTAATCTGAAATCACATCCATAATATCATTTTTCAGGATGTTTGGGAAATAGTTATTTCCCAGGATGTCTGAACCATAGCTACTGTATTTTGACTTTTAATTGTAAAAAAAAAAATTTTTTTTTAATAGCCAAAGCAGATTTCACCATTAATGACATCAGTGTTTGTTTGAAACCTTATAAGAATGTATCTCTGGCTTCCTGATGTTCTTTGTTCTGACAAGGTATACAACTGTGTGGATAAACCATACCTCTCCAGAGCAGTTCCCTCAGAGTTATCTGAGAGGTTGTCTTCTGGGCTATAGTCCTCAGTTTGGCTCAAATAAAACTCTTTTCTATTCTTCTTCAGTTCAGTTCAGTTTAGTCGCTCAGTCGTGACCGATTCTTTGCGACCCCATGAATCACAGCATGCCAGGCCTCCCTGTCCATTACCAACTCCCGGAATTCACTCAAACTCATGTCCATCGAGTTGGTCATGCCATCCAGCCATCTCATTCTCCGTCGTCCCCTTCTCCTCCCACCCCCAATCCTTCCCAGCATCAGTTTTTTCCAGTGAGTCAACTCTTCACATGAGGTGGCCAAAGTACTGGAGTTTCAGCTTTAGCATCAGTCCTTCCAATGAACACCCAAGATCGATCTCCTTTTGAATGGACTGGTTGGATCTCCTTGCAGTCCAAGGGACTCTCAAGAGTCTTCTCCAGGACAGATTGTTTATTGATTATTTCTCAACATTGCAAAAGCAAGTAAATATACAAATTCACATATAAATATATATGAACATATTTTTAATGTTTTATGTTTAAAAAATAATTAATGCAAACTTTGGGAAATCTTCCATCCCCTAAGGTTATCATATAAAACGCCTACAACCCTTTATTATTATCTTGTATATTTTTATATAAGAAATACATAAAATTTTCCTTTAAGATGCCAAGAAAAGATACAAAATCCAGCATTTTCATCAAATGTTGCTCAAATAATTGCATATTTCATAGAGAAATAAAGGAAGCATAAACATTACTCAGCATCATAAGTAAAAATTACCTGCATGGATCATCATCTAAATGTAAGCACTAAATTTTGAAGTTTTAGAAATAGATAAGGGTAAATCTTTCAGACCCTGTGCTGGAAAATGCTCTTTATATAAACTAAAAAGAAAAAAATCCCACAAATCAATCTCAGAGCATTGCAAAACATTCTTTTAGACAGTCTTACATACTAACAAATATCAACTCATGTACAAATATAGCCTTTGTACAAACAATGATTAAGCATTTTAAATGGAAAGTAATCAAGGAAGAATAATATTTTGTGACACATGTGAATTCTATGCAATCTAAATTTCTGCTTCCATAAAGACTTGTATATAGCCCTTTTTGTTTGTTTAATATGTCCTTGACTGCTTCCAAGCTGTAATAGCAGAAGTGTACAAAAGCATACAAAAAGCATCAAAAGGCTTCAAATTCTGAAATACTTACATTCTGGAATAATACAGAAAAAGTTTACCAACTCCTGCCTTAGACCATTCTCTCCAGTTAGCTCAGTAGCTCCAGCCTTGGAAAAAACTAATCACTCATCTAATTGGTAAAAAGATAGAATCAGCCTCCCAATATTCTCATTGGAAAAGACCCTGATGATGGAAAAGACTGAAGGCAAAAGAGAATGGGTTGCAGAGGATGAGATGGTTAGATAGTAACACCAGCTTAATGGACATGAATTCAAGGAAACTGGAAGACAGTGGAAGACATAGGAACTTGGCATGCTATAGTCCTTGGGATTGCAGAGTCAGACATGTCTTAGCAACTGAACAACAAAGCCCATTATTTATGTTTCAACACTGGAAGGGTCATGCAGAAGGGAATGGTCATCCCCAGTATATACTTGGGAATAGGTGTATGACAGTATAATGGTTATTTCCAAATATAGTAGATGTGGGAGATGGGCCATTCCATTTTGATTTCTAGTGCATTGTTTCTCATGTACTTAGAAATAAGAGGAGAAACAAGTTTGATTAATGACTACCTTAGACTCCAACATTACAAAAGAAATTTCTCTCAGCATGCCCTTTGGTTAAAAAAAAAAAAAGTGGACTTGAAGTACTAACTCTTGTATCAAATTTGTGATTACTGAGACAAGTCCCATAATCTCTTCATAAAATCATCAATTCTGTCTTCTCCAAAGATTGGTATTAGTACTTGTATCTTACACCAATCTCATTGCACTAACAGCTGACTTTTCAACGGAAATTCTGCAGGCTAGAAGAAAGTGGCATGATACACTCAGTTTTTTTAATGTGATGAAAAGAAAGAACCCACATCCGAGAATACACTACCAGATTTATAAAGACTCAAAAATTTCACAGATAAGCAAAAGCTAAACGATTTCAGCACCACCAAACCAGCTTTACAAGAAATAGTAGAGACTTTTCTAAGGAAAAGGGAAAGGCCACAACTAGAAACAGGAAAATTATAATGGAAAAAGCTCACTGCCAAAGGCAAACACAGTAAAGTTATTTTTAAAAGTGCTGCATTTACAGAGAAGTCATAATTAGAACTGCAATAAGATATACCTAAATGATTAAAACCCCTATATGTCATTACTATCTGCCAGAAATGTAAGCCTGGACCCTGAAGTGACTCTCAGACATGTCTGTGAGGCTGTACATATAAAAACTGTTCAATTAAGTGAAAATAAATATCACTGTTTCATGACCCATAAGGGTCATTCCCACCCTGTCCAGTTGCTATAGAAAAGACATTGTTCTCTAACTCTTTTAGGAAATGACTCAAAACTATCCTTTGTGATTCCTGAATTGAATACAAACCTCAGGATAGAGTATTATTAAAACACATTTATACCCACATGGTGTGTACCATTGTAGGACAATCCTGTGACACACATGACAATCACGGATACACAAAAGCTCCCTGGCTGTCTGTGCTTCACACCCTCCCCCACTTCATCTGAAGACTGACAACCACCACCCACAGGAAAGACGTGGCTGCCCCAAAATGGTGCCAAGGGCATCCACGGAGACAGAGAGAAGACTGCTAAGGTCAGAGTTACAGAGCACAGAATCACCCACCATTGGTTTTTCTCAACTCCTCCAGGCAGTGGGCTTCCCCTTGAACATGGTCCTCAATGCTCCTCTTCCCCCTCCCAAAATTCTGCAGGGTTGTGGGGGTGAAGAGCCGGGTCTCCTTCTATCTCCTTCCAATGCTGAAAATGATTCCTACCAGGAGGGGAAGCAGAAACTAGGAGGGAAGTTCTAGGGAAGGAGGAGTGAGCTGACACTTTGGAAGCTCACAGATGGTCCACCCCTACCCATTATCAGTGCTGAATATGTGCAAATACACACCTACCATCAACCTTAGTAGCTCTTTCAAGCCCTGGGAAACTGCTTCTTCCAGAAAATTCCTCTCCCACATCAATCAGAGCTTCCTTTACTGCTTCATATCCATGTAAGAACAAAATGGGCTTCATGCCAAAGCACACAATGAACACAGGGCTGTAGACCTCTGAGAGATGGGAATGGAGATTCATGTAATAGCAAAGAACTCAATATTTGATAATACATTGTGCCTGATGTAGAATGTATTATCCAACTATTATATTTTTATTCTGCCATATAGCCTAAAATATTTCTGAATTTAATCCATAAATATGATAGAGATTGTTACACTTCCCACTTATGGATGACCTGAGATGCTGGGCCACAGCCCAAGTAACTGGAACATGGATTATGATTAATCCTCATATCAGCACTTTCAACAAGTTTATTTGCCCCACTTATAAACAAGGAAACTGAGGTCAGGGAATTCTATTTCATGTCCAGTGTCCCAGGGCTACTATATATACAGGATTCAAATCTGAAACTCTTCTTATTCACATTCTGATCCTTGAGGAGAAACATAGCAATAATTAAGGCCCACCTTTGGACCAACACACAAGTGGCTGCTTCAGAATCAGCTAATGACAGCAGTCATTAGAATTCTGATTCTGTAGCCCTGTGATGAATACTAGAAATCTGTAATTTTTAAAAATAAATTCAGGATAATTTCCAGCCCAGTTTGAGATCCACTGGTATTACTAACATAGAGAGACAACATCATAGAGGCAGTGCCTGGACATACAGCGTGGAAGAACATCATCTTGCAACATTCACAAGGTGTCAGTCAGTTCAGTCGCTCAGTCATGTCTGACTCTTTGCGACCCCATGAATCACAGCACGCCAGGCCTCCCTGTCCATCACCAACTCCCGGAGTTCACTCAGACTCATGTCCATCGAGTCGGTGATGCCATCCAGCCATCTCATTCTCTGTCGTCCCCGTCTCCTCCCACCCCAAATCCCTCCCAGCATCAGACTCTTTTCCAGTGGTATAGATGGCATCTATCTGCCTGCAAAATCCTGACAACCTTTTTCCTTCAATCACTCATGCTCGTCCTGATCCCAAGGCAAATCCATATATCAGGCACAATGGCCTTTTTCAGAAAAGTTCTGTTTTCCTGTTCATCTGAACAAAACACATGGCTTACATAGAATATGACTTCTGGAAGAAAATCTCAAATCACAAAACATTTCACTTCATTTATCTTCAGCCCCAAATCACAGCAAATGCCTGTGTAACAAAGAAGGGAAGCAACACTCCCAACTTTTAATACTTTGTTACTTTGATTCTACCATACAAAGAGCTGCTGCTGCTGCTAAGTCACTTCAGTCGTGTCCGACTCTGTGTGACCCCATAGACGGAAGCCCACCAGGTTCCCCCGTGCCTGGGATTCTCCAGGCAAGAACACTGGAGTGGGTTGCCATTTCCTTCTCCAATGTGTGAAAGTGAAAGTGAAGTCGCTCAGTCATGTCAGACCTTTAGCGACCCCACGGACTGCAGCCTACCAGGCTCCTCCATCCATGGGATTTTCTAGGCAAGAGTACTGGAGTGGCGTGCCATTGCCTTCTCCGATATAAAGAGCTAAACACACACAAAACACATTATTGTTTTCCTCTACTTACCGTAATGACATAGCTGAAAGGCAAGAAAATTGTCAAAATCACAGGAAGTAATTTGCTTCACACTGACCTATTTTGACAGTGTGCCCCTAGCGAAATGTAGGATTTCCGGGCAAGAATACTGGAGTGGGTTGTTGTTTTCTTTCTCCAGGGGATCTTCCCAACCCAGGGATCAAACCTGGATCTCCTACTTGGCAGGCAGATTCTTTTTAATCACTGAGCCACCAGGGAAGCCTTATTAGTTTTACAATCGGGCTTAATTTACTGTGTGCAAGACACTGGAGAAGCAGAAAACCCACTTAACACTGTTTAAGGATTTGCCGATGTTCTTAACATCTAACTGTAGGACATATCCAAAAATTGGGAGAGGAGTGGGTCCTGGAGGGAGCTTCCCTTTCCCAGAGTTCTGTTTCCAGAGGGAGAGGAGAAGCAGACAAGAGAGACAGAGCACCAGGACCACAGCCAGATCCATTGACTCCTTCTCTTCTTACTCAGACGACAGTGAGCCTGAAACCTAAAGCTTTTGTAACAGTCCCTGCTAATTCAACCTGTGCCTCTCTGACATAAACAGACCATGCAGTTATATCCACTTTGCTCTCTATGCTGAGCAGACTGCTCCAATGATAAAAATAAACTGTGCTTTAGCTTTGTTTTCTCTCTGTTCAATGATCACTCTGGAAATTGCAGTTAGGCTGGTTTAGCTGTGCTGGGATTGGGTCTAGTGGGTGGGAGAAGTCCCACTGTGCAGCTGGGATTGAGAACTATAAGAATAAATAATTTGATGCCCGAAAGGGCTCATAACTCTGAATTCAAATCAGTGACCAGTTGGGAATATTTGACTCTGAGGACAAGCTGTATGTCTTTTTTGCTTTTGAATGCTTATCTTGTAATACTATATCCAACACTAGGATACTCTGTCCTTGAAAATGAAAGATTTTAAAATATTTCAATGTACTGTACTCATATTACATTTGTCTATGTATAAAATAGTTAACAGTGATATATTTAAGATCATTTAAAAATCAAAATACAGTAACTATGGTTCAGGCCTCCAAAATGAAGCGGCACAGTCATCATGGGTGTGTTCAGACATGTTCCTGCATTACTGAGAACTTGAATTCCCAACTGTGGCAAACCAAGGATTCCACCAACCATCTCAAAACAATATCTGCTAGCAGGTGCTTGCTGCAGTTTTGTGTTTTCAAAGTTTCTCACCTGCTTCACAACAATATAACTATTTTGAACCCATCCAATTCTTGCTCACAAGCATTCTTATATCTTGTCATCTACAGTTCTAATTCCTGTCAAAACATTTATCTATCCTTTTGGTTTTTTGCCTTTATAAATTTCCCCATTTTGTAGTCTGGAAGAACACAGTTTAAGTGCTTCTTGGATCTGTGTCTCCTGGGCAGCAGTGCTAACAAACCCCAAACAAACACCTCTTGATTTCAACCAGATCTATTCTAATTCTTGGAATTCTTGGTTAACACTAACATAATTCAAATATCTTGAATGACCAAAGACATAAGTATATAATTAAATGTACATGACTTTTACCTTGAAATCCCATGTCTACCCCACCAATATAAACACTGGAAGGTAGAAATTGAAATTTTGTATCTTTTAAATGAGAAAAAGAAAGATTCTGGGTGAACAGAAATGTCCAATGTCATATAGCTCATAATTAATAAGACTAGGATTCAAACTGAGATCTTCTGATGCCCACTGTGATGTTGTCTCATATATACCACAGCTGCCTCAAGAATGATTTCAGAAAAACAAAACCAAACCCCCAAAATGTTACTCTGCATATGCACCCAACTGACTGTTCACAAAGTAACAAGCTTCACAATAAATAGATGTCCCTGGACTCCAAGGAAAAAAGGTCACAGATTCTCAAGGGAATAAACCAAAACTAGGGATTCTCCCCTCTCCATCACCAAACAGGTAAAACTTTCTCAGGTAACTTAGGAAAAAGCCAATCTCAAGAATTTAGGTGGAAGGCTTGAGAAATTATGGCTCAAACCTCCCAGTTGCCATGAGACACAACCTTTCTGTTGCCTTTTGAAATCTGTCTTTATCAGATATAATGGAATGAAGTATACACAATGTTAATCAAAATTTGAGAAAAGACCTGACTGAAATAAAACATGTTTCTGAGGTGGTTCTTAGGACTGCAGAGTGAGAGACATAGATTCAAGAAGCAGTTGAATGGGGCTTCCAACAGACTACAAAATGAGGGAGGCTTATAAGGGCAAAACAAAATTCCATAAGTTGTTTGTTAAGAAGTATAATTGGACCTGGCAAGTAAGAGTTCCCATTAAGTATGGATCAACTGGGGTCCAAAATGGTTGCAGAGTTGAAAGGTGAGACCTTGAGACTGAGTGCAACTGGCAGATGTTGCTCTGAATAGGGCTGATCCTCTCCCTGGGTCTGGTACAGGTCAAACATCAAGTTCTAAATGGTGCAGAGACAGGGCTTTGGCCAGATTCTCAATGGCCTCCTGACTTCCATTTTTGTACGCCTGAGCGACTGAACTGAACTGAACTGAATGTGATTGTTGTTGCTGTTCAGTTGCTCAGTCATGTCCAACTCTTTATGATCCCATGGACTGCAGCACGCCAGGGCTCCCTGTCCCTCACCATGTCCCAGAATTTGCCCAAGTCCACGTGCATTGCTAGTATATAGGAAAGTGACTGATTATTGCCTGTTCTCCACCAAATACTGAAACCATGGTAAAACTGCTTCTTTGATGTTTTTTGATTCTTTGAGATGTTCTACTTCCATAATCACATTATTGTCAAACAAAGATAGTTTTCTTTCTTCCTTCCAAATCTGTATAATTGTTATTTCTTTTTCTTTTCTTATTGCATGAAAAGTCCTAGAGACCAGCTGTATAACAGTATGATTATAGTTAACAATACACAGCACTGTAGTATTCACTTAATAATTTGTTAAGATGGTAGATCTCAGGTGCTTTTTACTATAAATTTTTGAAAAGTGTTGGGAAGAAATGGTAGGACATAGATAAAAGAAATATGTAGCTTGTAGCTTCAATGCCAGGCTCCTTTAGATGTCCCAGGGCTCTAAGTCTTAAAACAACACTTATTTTAGCTAGACTGGCAAAAGTAATTTGGAAAAGCCATGGGTATTTCTTTATCTATACGTGAGTCACAGGTAAAATCTGATTTGGTGTCTTCTGTTTCACTTAATACAGAATAAAGAATTTTCAAATAGTGGAATTCGTAATAGAAGCTTAAAATTAGACTCATTGTGACAAACACTTTACAGGTTATTACATCTGGTTGTGGGAAGTAAATAATTACCATATATTTGTTACCAAAATTCAGTTAAGATGGGGCAAAGTTTTCAAATTGAAAAGAGAATCAATTTGCATTTAGATAAGACAGGTGAGCAGGTGTTGATAATGTTGAAATCTAGTTAAATAAAACACTTTATAACTTGGTATTTTCGGAGAATTATGACATAGCAAATATTTATTCAAAACATATAAATCAATACAATGAGTACTGAAAACAGGAAATAATGAGAGGGTAACTTACCTCATGCAACGATTGACTCACTGGAAAAGACTCTGATGCTGGGAAAGGTTGGGGGCGGGAGGAGAAGGGGACGACCGAGAATGAGATGGCTGGATGGCATCACCGACTCTGTGGACATGAGTTTGAGTGTACTCCGGGAGTTGGTGATGGACAGGGAGGCCTGGTGTGCTGTAATTCATGGGGTCGTGGAGAGTCAGACACGACTGAGCGACTGAACTGAACTGAACTGAACTTCCCTCATATCTCAGTTGGTAGAGAATCTGCCTGCAATGCAGGAGACCCTGGTTCAATTGCTGGGTTGGGAAGATCCCCTGGAGAAGGGATGGGCTACCCACTCCAGTATTCTTGGCCTTCCCTTGTGGAACAGCTGGTAAAGAATCTGCCTGCAATGTGGGAGACCTAGGTTCGATCCCAGGGTTTGGAAGATCCCCTGGAGAAGGGAAAGGCTACCCACTTCAGTATTCTGGCCTAGAGAATTCCACGGACTTCATAGGCCATGGGAGTTGTAAAGAGTTGGACACGACAGGGTGACTTTCACTCTCACAACAGGTAGGAAGACCAGAGGACCCCAAGTGGCAGGAAGAAATAAACTGCAACTGGTAAACATTTTTTTCCTTTTCTACACAACATTCAGAAAACTAAGATCATGGCATCTGGTCTCATCACTTCCTGGCAAATAGATGGGGAAACAGTGGAAACAGTGACAGACTTTATTTTGGGGGACTCCAAAAATCACTACAGATGGTGACTGCAGCCATGAAATTAAAAGACGCTTACTCCTTGGAAGGAAAGTTATGAACAAACTAGACAGCATATTAAAAAGCAGAGACATTACTTTGTCAACAAAGGTCTGTCTAGTCAAAGCGATGGTTTTTCCAGTGGTCATGTATGGATGTGAGAGTTGGACTATGAAGAAAGCTGAGCGTCAAAGAACTGATGCTCTTGAACTGTGGTGTTGGAGAAGACTCTTGAGAGTCCCTTGGACTGCAAGGAGATCCAACCAGTCCATCCTAAAGGAGATCAGTCCTGGGTGTTCATTGGTAGGACTGATGTTGAAGCTGAAACTCCAATACTTTGGCCACCTGATGCAGAGAGCTGACTCATTTGAAAAGACCCTGATGCTGGGAAAGATTGAGTGCACGAGGAGAAGGGGACGACAGAGGATGAGATGGTTGGATGGCATCACCGACTCAAAGGACATGGGTTTGGGTGGACTCTGGGAGTTGGTGATGGACAGGGAGGCCTGGTGTGCTGCGGTTCATGGGGTCGCAAAGAGTCGGACACAACTGAGCGTCTGAACTGACTGACTGACACAAAATTAAAAGAGGCTTCTTTTAATTCTGTGTTGGCACACCTGGTTCTGCCTTGAGCTAACCAATGTGTTTTTCTTATGGAAATGATTTTCTTAAGCTATGTTAGAGAAACTATGTATTGTTTCTGGAATCTGCCTTTCTTCAGAATGGTTCTGCCGAAGACTAACTTTTTTCTTTTCTCAAACCTTGGGCTGAAAATGGCTCAACAAGCCAGTATTCCTGTCAATTGTTTTATGCCCAGGGAATGACACACTTCATACCATCCTATCTCAAAAATGCGTACTGTGGAAGAGGGGCCTGGTGAAACTCCCTCAGCCTTGAAATATCTCTCTTATCTGATTAATAGCTTTCTAACAGGCATAAAGTCAGTTCAGTTCAGTTCAGTAGCTCAGTTGTGTCTGACTCTTTGCAACCCCATGGACTGCAGCACGCCAGGCCTCCCTGTCCATCACCAACTCCTGGAGTTTACTCAAATTCACGTCCATTGAGTCAGTGACGCCATCCAACAATCTCATCCTCTGTCGTCCCCTTCTCCTCCCTCATAAAACACCTTGCTAAAAACTTGCAAGGGGGCACTCTTTCTGTCCCCTTCTGATGTCTATGTCAGAAGCTTTCCCTATCTCTATTATACTTTCCCTGTCTCTAAAACTCTGCTATGCAAAAGCTCCAAGTAGTCAAGCCTCATCTGACCCCAGGTCAAAATTCTCCTCTGGAGGTCATGAATCCTGGCCTAATACATGATTTGCATAGCAACCTTTCAAAAAGAAATGTTGATATTTTCTAGCAAGTGTGGCCTGAACAATTCTATTGGCCAGAAGTGTAGCTTTGGGCCCTGCACATACTCTCAGCCATTTCTGTGAGGCTGAACATATAAATATAGTTCAATTAAGTGAATGCACATGACATTTGTTTCATGTTCCATAAGGGTATGAGAAGGTCATTCCCACCCTGTCAAGTTAACAAGTATTCCCTGTTGAAAGGCTCTGAAATAGACAACCCATATTTATGCAATGAAAAATATTGTTCTCTGAGTTTTTCAGGAAATGATTTAAAACTATTCTTTGTGATTTCTGATGTGAAAACAAAATTCAGGAGAAAGTATAATTAAATGACCTTTACACCCACATCGTGTACACAACCATGGGTATGCATACAACAATCAGCATGGCTACACAAAAGCTCCCTTGGCTTCCTCTTCTTCATACCCCTCCCTTCCAAAGAAGGGTTACAATCATGATCCATAGGAAAGATGTGGCCACTCCTGAAATGTTTCCAAGGGCGCCACTGGAGAAGAGACCAGTGTGTTAAGGTCAGAGTTACAGAGCATAGAATCACCCACCACTGGTTTTTCTCAACTCCTCCACAAGGCACCGGGCTTCCTCTTGAACACAGTTCTCAGTGCTCCTCTTCCCCATCCTGAAATTCTGTAGGATCATGAGGGAGAGGTACTGGGTCTCTTTCCAATTCTTCCCATTGCTGAAAATGATTCCTACACCAGGAGAAGAAACAGAAACTAGTAGGGAAAGAAGAGTGAGCTGACAGTTGGCAGCCTTTCTGGTGGATCCAGCTCTGATGGAATGCTCCTCAAATCCCTCTTGTCCATCCTCCCAACCCCTATTGCCTGGGGCTTCCCTGATAGCTCAGTTGGTAAAGAATCCACCTGCAATGCAGGAGACCTGGATTCAGTCTCTGGGTTGGGAAGATCCCCTGGAGAAGGGAAAGGCTACCCACTCCGGTATTCTGGCCTGGATAATTCCATGAACCATGGGGTCACAAAGAGTTGGACATGACTGAGCGACTTTCAGTTTCACCCCTATTGACAATGCAGAACACATGCACATGCACACCTGCCATGTCCTTTCTAGTTTTCTCATTCACTGGGAAACTGTATCTTCCAGAAAACTCTCCCAAATCAATCAGAGCTTCCTTCAGGGCTTCATATCCATGCAAGACCACCGTGGGCTTCATGCCAAAAAACACAGTGGACACAGGGCCACAGACTTTTGAGAGCTGGGAATGGAGATGCATGTAATAGCAAAAGAAGTCTATATGTGATATTATATTGTGCCTGATGCAAAATTATTATCATTCTATAGTTATGCTTTTATTCTGCCACATACAGCATTAAGTGTTTCTGAATTTAATATATAAATATGATGGCGATTGTTACAGCTTCCACTAATGAATGAACTGCAATGCCAGGCAATGGCCCCAGTAACAGGTACACAGATTACAATTAATCCTCATATCAGCACCTTCAGCAGGTTTATTTTCCCCCATTATAAATAAGGAAACTGAGGTCAACGAATCACAATTAATTTCCAATCCCGATGGCTGCTATACAGAGGATTCATATTTGAAACTCTTCTTGTTCAATTTTTGATTCTTGAACAATATATCAATCATCAAAGCCTACCTTTAAACCAATAACCAGATGACTGCTTCAGAGTTACATATAGCATTCTTCCCATGAGAATTCTGACTCCCTAGTCCACAGGGATGCAAAGAGTCGGATATGCCTAAACTGACCTAGCATGCATGAATGCATGATGAATACTATGATTATATTTTGAAGTACAGTTGATTTATAATACTGTTATAAAACTACCATAACTAGTCTCAAGAGTACTTCAAACTGATTCAATTATATATATATATATATGACATATATTATTTTTTAAAAGTCTGTTTCATTACAGGCCATTACAAAATACTGAATATACTACAATTCTATATTTTAAAAAAATAGTTCAAATAATTCTAATGCTCAGACAAAGTTGAGATCCACTTATATCACAAACACAGAAAGAGAGGAAGCATCATAGAGGCAGTGCCAGGACATGCTGCATCCTATAGAAGAACAACATCTTGCATCCTGCAGCATTCACAGGGTACAGACGGCAGCATCCTCCAGAATCCCAATGAACGCTGCTGCTGCCAGTTGGACTCTAACTAGTGACTTCTTTCATTGATGCATGCAGAGTTATTTCCTTAATACCAAGCACAATGTGCTTCTTCAGAAAAGTTCTATTTTCACGGCTATCTGAACAAAACACACAGCTTATATAGTGCACATCTTTGCAAGGAAATTTTTTTATCACCAACGATTTCATTTACCAATTACCTTCAGCCCCAAATCATAGAAAACTGCTGTGAAACAAAGAAAGGAAGCAACACTCACACTTTTGACACTTTATTATTTTGATTCTATCATACAAAAAGCTAAATGTTCCTTTACTCAAAAAGCACATTGCTTCTTTATTTACAACAATGACAGAGTTAAAAAGCAAGAGAAATACCAAAGTTTATAGAAGTAATGTGACTTATGTTAACAGTGTACCCATAGAAATATTTATTATTTTTTAGTTGAATTTAATTTACTTACTGTTTGCAAGCCACTGGTGGTGGTGGTTTAGTCACTAAGTCATGTCCAACTCTTGTGACCCCATGGACTGTAGCCTGCCAGGCTCCTGGGTCCATGGGATTCTCTAGGCAAGAATACTAAAGTGGTTTGCCATTTCCTTCTCCAGGGGATCTTCCTGACCCAGGGATTGAACCTGCCTCTCCTGCATTGGCAGGTGGATTCTTTACCATTGAGCTGCTACAGAAACCCAACATTGCAGTTATTGCTGTTCATTCACTAAGTCATGTCTAACTCTTTTCAACTCCATGGACTATAGCACACCAGGACTCTGTCATCCACTATCTCTAGGAGTTTGCTCAAGTTTATGTCCATTAAGTCGGTAATGCTATCTAAACGTCTCACCCTCTTCTGCCCTCTTCTCCTTTTGCCTTCAATCTTTATAGCTACCTATACATAAAATAGTTAATGATGACATATTTGAGAAAATCAAAATGAAGTAACTGTGGGCAGTCATTGTGGATGTGATTTCAGACATGTTCCTGCAACACTGACTACTTCAATTCTGAACTGTGTCAAACTCAAGTACTCTACCAGCCATTTTCAAAATGATATATACTAGTAGCTGTTAACTGCAAGTTCATAGTTTCAAAACTGCCTGCTTCACAACTATTCAATCATTTCAAACACAACCAATCCTTGCTTAACAAGAACCTTTACATCTTGCCATCTCCAATCCTAATTTTTTTTTCTGGCTTAAAATAACACTAATTTTATTATAATTCTAGAGGTCACAAGTCTGAAAATTAAGGTGTTGACAGGAATGCATTCCTTCTGGAGGCTCTCGGGAGAATCCATTTCCTAATCGAATGAGATGGCTGGATGGCATCACCGACTCGATGGACATGAGTTTGAGTGAACTCCAGGAATTGGTGATGGACAGGGAGGCCTGGTGTGCTATGATTCATGGTGTCGCAAAGAGTCAGACACGACTGAGCGACTGAACTGAACTGAATCTTTTCCAGTTTCTAGAGGCCACCTGCATTCCTTAGCTCATGACCACCTCCTCCTTTGTCAAGGCCAGCAGCCCAGCATCTTCATAGCTCTTTGATCCCCTTGACCTCCTCCTTCAGGGACTCTTGGGATCCCACTGGGTGTGCCAGGTAATCCAAGATTATTTTTCTAGTCTCAAAATACTTACTCTTTAAAATTCTTAATTTTTTGTACAATTTTTAAAGGTTACTTTCCCTTAACAGTTATTACAAAATATCCAATCCTAATTCTTGACACAATTTGCTATTTTTGCCTTTATAAACTTCCACATTTTGTAGTCTGGAAGAATACGGTTTAAGCGTTTTTTGGATCTGTGTATCCTGGCCAGCAGTCCTAACAAATCCCAAATAAACACTTCATGATTTCAGCCAGATCTCCATTCTGGGAATTCATAGTTAACAATAATAAAATTCAAACCTCTTGAACAACCAAAGACATATAAAGCAATTATATAAGTAAATGCACATGACTTTTACCTTGAAATCTCAGGTCTAAATTTGTATAATTTTTTTAGATTTCACATGTAAGTGATATCATATAATATTTTTCTTCCTCTAACTTAGTTTGGGAAGCATAATAGTCTTTAGGAACATTCACCTTCCTGTAATTGGCAGAATTTCATTCTTTTTATGGCTGAGTAATATTCCATTGTATATGTTTATTCTACATCTACTTTATCTGTCTGTCTGTTGATGGGTCCTGGGTTGCTTCTGTAACTTGACTTATAAGTAGCACTTCTATGAACACTGGGCTGCATGTATCTCTTTTTTTTTTTAATTTATTTTATTGGAGGCAAATTACCTTACATTAATATATTGGTTGGTTTTGCCATACATTGACATGAATCCGCCCCGGGTGTACATGTGTTCTCTTTCTTGAACCCCCCTCCCACCTCCCTCTTCCCCATATCCTCCCTCCAGGTCATCCCCATGCACCAGCCCCAAGCATCCTGTATCATGCGTCGAAACTGGACTGGTCACTTATGATAATATACATGCTACAATGCCGTTCTCCCCAATCATCCCACCTTCACCCTCTCCCACAGAGTCCCAAAGACTGTTCTATATGCCTATGTCTCTTTTGCTGTCTCGTATACAGGGTTCAGGTTACTATCATTCTAAATTCCATATATATGTGTTAGTATACTGTATTGATGTTTTTCTTTCTGGCTTACTTCAATCTGTATAATTGGCTCCAATTTCATCCACCTCATTAAAACTGATTCAAATGCATTCTTTTTGATGGCTGAAAAATACTCCATTGTGTATATGTACCAAAGCTTTCTTATCCATTCATCTGCAGATGGTCATCTAGGTTGCTTCCATGTCCTGGCTATTATAAACAGTGCTGCAATGAACATTGGAGTACATGTGTCTCTTTCAATTCTGGTTTCCTCGGTGTGTATGCCCAGGAGTGCGATTGCTGGATCATATGGCAGCTCTGTTTCCAGTTTTTTGAGGAATCTCCACACTGTTCTCCATAGTGGCTGTACTAGTTTGCATTCCCACCAACAGTGTAAGAGGGTTCCCTTTTCCCCACACCCTCTCCAGCATTTATTGCATGTAGACTTTTGGATAGCAGCCATTCTGACTGGTGTGAAATGGTATCTCATTGTGGTTTTGATTTGCATTTCTCTGATTATGAGGGATGTTGAGCATTTTTTCATGTGTTTGTTAGCCATCTTTATGTCTTCTTTGGAGAAATGTCTGTTTAGTTCTTTGGCCCATTTTTTGATTGGGTCACTTAGTTTACTGGAATTGAGCTGCAGGAGCTGCTTGTATATTTTGGAGATTAATCCTTTATTATTTTCTCCCATTCTGAAGGCTGTCTTTTCACCTTGCTTAGAGTTTCCTTTGCTGTGCAGAAGCTTTTGATTTTAATTAGGTCCCATTTGTTTGTTTTTGCTTTTATTTCCAATATTCTGGGAGGTGGGTCTTGGAGGATCCTGCTGTGATTTATGTCGGAGAGTGTTTTGCCTACGTTCTCCTCTAGGAGTTTTATAGTATCTGGTCTTACATTTAGCTCTCTAATCCAATTTGACTTTATTTTGGTGTATGGTGTTAGGAAGAGTTCTAGTTTCATTCTTTTACAGGTGGCTGACCAGTTTTCCCAGCACCACTTGTTAAAGAGACTGTCTTTTCTCCATTTTATATTCTTGTCTCCTTTGTCGAAAATAAGGTGTCCATAGATGCGTGGATTTATCTCTGGGCTTTCTATTTTGTTCCATTGATCTATATTTCTGTCTTTATGCCAGTACCATACTGTCTTGATGACTGAGGCTTTGTAGTAGAGCCTGAAGTCTGGCAGGTTAATTCCTCCAGTTCCATTTTTCTTCTTCAAGATTGCTTTGGCTATTCGAGGTTTTTTGTATTTCCATACAAATTGTGAGATTATTTGTTCTAGTTCTGTGAAAAATATCGTTGGTAGCTTGATAGGGATTGCACTGAATGTATAAATTACTTTGGGTAGTATACTCATTTTCACAATATTTATTCTTCCAATCCACGAACACAGTATATTTCTCCATGTATTAGTGTCCCCTTTGATTACTTTCACTAGTGTTTTATAGTTTTCTATGTACAAGTCTTTTGTTTCCTTAGGTAGATATATTCCTAAGTATTTAATTCTTTTCGTTGCAACAGTGAATGGAATAGTTTCCTTAATTTCTCTTTCTATTTTCTCACTATTAGTGTATAGGAATGCAAGGGATTTCTGTGTGTTGATTTTGTATCCTGCAAATTTACTGTATTCATTGATTAGCTCTAGTATTTTTCTGGTAGAGTCTTTAGGGTTTTCTGTGTAGAGGATGATGTCATCAGCGAACAGTGAAAGTTTTACTTCTTCTTTTCCAATTTGGATTCCTTTTATGTTTTTTTCTGCTCTGATTGCTGTAGCCAAAACTTCCAGAACTATGTTGAATAGTAGTGGTGAGAGTGGGCACCCTTGTCTTGTTCCTGCCTTTAGGGGAAATGCTTTCAGTTTTTCACCATTGAGGATAATGTTTGCTGTGGGTTTGTCATATATAGCTTTTATTATGTTGAGATATGTCCCTTCTATTCCCAGTTTCTGGAAAGTTTTTATCATAAATGGATGTTGTATTTTGTCAAAGGCTTTCTCTGCATCTATTGAGATAATCATATGATTTTTATTTTTCAGTTTGTTAATGTGGTGTATTACATTGATTGATTTGCGGATATTGAAGAATCCTTGCATTCCTGGGATAAAGCCCACTTGGTCATGATGTATGATCTTCTTAATATGTTGTTGGATTCTGATTGCTAGAATTTTGTTCAGGATTTTTGCATCTATGTTCATCAGTGATATTGGCCTGTAGTTTTCTTTTTTTTGTGGGATCTTTACCAGGTTTTGGGATTAGGGTGATAGTGGCCTCATAGAATGAGTTTGGAAGTTTCCCTTCCTCAGCAATTTTCTGAAAGAGTTTGAGTAGAATAGGTGTTAGCTCTTCGCTAAATTTTTGGTAGAATTCAGCTGTGAAGCCGTCTGGACCTGGGCTTTTGTTTGCTGGAAGCTTTCCGATTACTTCCTCTATTTCCGTGCTTGTGATGGGTCTGTTCAGATTTTCTATTTCTTCCTGGTTCAGTTTTGGCAAGGTGTACTTTTCTAGGAATTTGTCCATTTCTTCCAAGTTATTCATTTTATTGCCATATAATTGCTCATAGTATTCTCTAATAATCCTTTGTATTTCTGTGTTGTCAGTTGTGATCTCTCCATTTTCATTTCTAATTTTATTGATTTGGTTCTTCTCCCTTTCTTTCTTGATGAGTCTGGATAGTGGTCTGTCAATTTTATTTACCTTCTCAAAGAACCAGCTTTTGGCTTTGTTGATTTTTGCTATGGTCTCTTTTGTTTCTTTTGCATTTATCTCTGCCCTAATTTTTATGATTTCTTTCCTTCTGCTAACCCTGGGGTTCTTCATTTCTTCCTTTTCTAGTTGCTTTAGATGTAGAGTTAGGTTATTTAGTTGACTTTTTTCTTGTTTCTTGAGGTGTGCCTGTATTGCTATGAACTTCCCCCTTAGCACTGCTTTTACAGTGTCCCAGAGGTTTTGGGTTGTTGTGTTTTCATTTTCATTCATTTCTATGCATATTTTAATTTCTCTTTTGATTTCTTCTATGATTTGTTCATTATTCAGCAGTGTGTGGTTCAGCCTCCATATGTTGGCATTTTTAATAGTTTTTCTCCCGTAATTGAGATCTAATCTTACTGCATTGTGGTCAGAAAAGATGCATGGAATGATTTCCATTTTGTTGAATTTACCAAGGTTAGATTTATGGCCCAGGATGTGATCTATCCTGGAAAAGGTTCCGTGTGCGCTTGAGAAAAAGGTGAAATTCATTGTTTTGCGGTGAAATGTCCTATAGATATCTATTAGGTCTAACTGGTCTATTGTATCATTTAAAGTTTGTGTTTGTTAATTTTCTGTTTAGTTGATCTATCCATAGATGTAAGTGGGGTATTAAAATCTCCCACTATTATTGTGTTATTGTTAATTTCCCCTTTCATACTTGTTAGTAATTGTCTTACATATTGCGGTGCTCCTATGTTGGGTGCATAAATATTTATAATTGTTATATCTTCTTCTTGGATTGATCCTTTGATCATTATGTAGTTTCCTTCTTTGTCTCTTTTCACGGCCTTTGTTTTAAAATCTATTTTATCTGATATGAGTATTGCTACTCCTGCTTTCTTTTGGTCTCTATTTGCGTGGAATATCTTTTTCCAGCCCTTCACTTTCAGTCTGTATGTGTCCCTCTTTTTGAGGTGGGTCTCTTGTAGACAACATATATGGGGGTCTTGATTTTGTATCCATTCAGCCAGCCTTTGTCTTTTGGTTGGGGCATTCAACCCATTTACGTTTAAGGTGATTATTGATAAGTATGATCCCGTTGCCATTTTCTTTATTGTTTTGGGTTCGAGTTTATATACCCTTTCTGTGTTTCCAGTTTAGAGAAGATCCTTTAGTATTTGTTGGAGACTGGTTTGGTGATGCTGAATTCTCTCAGCTTTTGCTTGTCTGTAAAGCTTTTGATTTCTCCTTCATATTTGAATGAGATCCTTGCTGGGTACAGTAATCTGGGCTGTAGGTTATTTTCTTTCATCACTTTGAGTATGTCTTGCCATTCCCTTCTGGCCTGTAGAGTTTCTGCTGAAAGATCAGCTGTTATCCTTATGGGGATCCCCTTGTGTGTTATTTGTTGTTTTTCCCTTGCTGCTTTTAATATTTTTTCTTTGTGTTTGATCTTTGTTAATTTGATTAATATGTGTCTTGGGGTATTTCACCTTGGGTTTATCCTGTTAGGGACTCTCTGGGTTTCTTGGACTTGGGTGATTATTTCCTTCCCCATTTTAGGGAAATTTTCAACTATTATCTCCTCAAGTATTCTCTCATGGTCTTTCTTTTTGTCTTCTTCTTCTGGGACTCCTATGATTTGAATGTTGGAGCGTTTAATATTGTCCCATATGTCTCTAATATTGTCCTCATTTTTTTTTATTCTTTTTTCTTTTCCGTCTCTGTTTCATTTATTTCTACAATTCTATCTTCTAGCTTGCTTATCCTGTCTTCTGCCTCCATTATTCTACTGTTTGTGCCCTCGAGAGTGTTTCTGATCTCATCTATTGTATTATTCATTGTATATTGACTCTTTTTTATTTCCTCTAATTCCTTATTGAACATTTCTTCCATCTTCTCAATCCTTTTCTCCAGTTTATTTATCTGTAACTCCATTTTGCTTTCCAGATTTTGAATCATTTTCACAATTAAAATTCTAAATTCTTTATCGGGTAAGTTCCCTATATCTTCCTCTTTTGTTTGTGTTGGTGGGCATTTATCCTGTTCCTTTACTTGTTGGGTATTTCTCTGCCTCTTCATCTTGCTTATATTGCTGTGTTCGGGGTGGTCTTTCCGTCTTCTGGCAGTTTGTGGAGTTCTCTTTATTATGTAGTTACCTCATTGTGTGTGGGGTTGGATGGGTGACTTGTCAAGGTTCCCTGCTTAGGGAAGCTTGTGTCGATGTTCTGGTGGGTGGAGCTGGATTTCTTCTCTCTGGAGTGCAATGAAGTGTCCAGTAATGAGTTTGAGATGTCAGTGGGTTTGGGGTGGCTTTGGGCAGCCTGTATATTGAAGCTCAGTGCTATTCTCCTGTGTTGCTGGATAGCTTGCGTAGTATGTCTTTCACTGAAACTAGACCCTTGGGTGGTGCCTGGTTTCAGTGTATGTATGGAGGCATTTGATGAGTACCTATCAATTAATGTTCTCTGGAACAGGAGATCTCTGGTGTTCTCAGGATTTGGCCTTAAGCCTCTGCCTCTGGTTTTCAGTCTTATTCTTGCAGGAGGCTCAAGGCTTCTCCCTCTGTTACTTCCAAGGCAGTTCCTTCTGTTGAAAAAGCTCTTCTGTTTTCTGGTCTCCTCAGTGTCTAATTCCCGTCCTGACACCAGGATGCGGTGGTGGACACTTTTTTTTTTTTTCCCCAGCTCTTCTATTCAGTCCTGCTATGGGGAGGGAGGAACAGCTAACAAATATCCCTGGCGTCTGTGGGGAGTGCTCGCAGTGTCTCGGCTACACTGGGAATGCTCCCGCTCAAGGCGTGTGTGTTTTCCCTGTTTATGCTGCTTAGGCTTTAGTTTGCTCTGCTGCGAGCTGTCCGCGGCTGGCGCTGGGTTGCATGCACTTCCCAGGTCTGAGCGGCTCAGGTTCAGGTCCTCGGGTACTCGACAAAGGCGCAGACTTGGCTGGGCCTGCGTTTTGTGTCTTCCCCGGTCCTAGCAGCTCAGGTGACCAGGCATTTGGCGAGCGCGGTCGCTGCGACTTATCGCCTTCCCGGTCCCTGCCACTGGGTTTTCTGGGAGTACAACCAGCGCACTTTTTCAGGCGGATATCGACTGGCCCGAACCCAAGAAGTCCTGGCCAGCAAGGAAGCCTGCCTGCAGCTTGGCACGGGAAGCCTCTCTGGGGCCGCAGCTGCCCCTGCCCTGGCGCTGGCTCCCCTCCCCGCCCGCGTCGGTGGGGGCTGGGGCATGGGCCGCCCACTGCCGGCTGGCTCTGCTCAGCGCCCCGTTCTGTGGGCGGGGCTGGCGGAGTCCTGGCTTGGGGCTTTCCGCAGGCTTTTTCCAGCCCTCTCGCCCTTCAGCTGAAACCTCTGCTCTGGTATCTTAAGTTTGAGCCCTCAGTTTGCCCTGGGGCGTTCAAGCCCAGTTCCTCTGCCGCTGCCGGCGCCTCCCTGCCCAGCCCCCACCTGCTAGTGAGGGGCGCGGGTGTCTGCGCTGCTTCTCCGCTGAGAGTTTTCTCTGGGCACTTAGTCTGTGAGTTTTAATTATTTATGTCTTTTGTCTCCCAGTTATGCGGCCCTCTGAGGTCCCACTCGCCAGTGTTTCCAGGTGTTCGGAAACTTCTCTCTCTTTTTTTTTTTTTAAGCCTCCCTTCCCGGGAGGGAGCTCCGTCCCTCCCTCTTTTGTCTCTCTTTTTATCTTTTTATCTATTTCCTACCTCCTTTCGTGGACTATGGGCTGCTTTTCTGAGTGCCTGATGTCCTCTGCAGGTATTCAGAAGTTTTTTTGTGGGATTTACTCAGCGTTCAAATGTTCTTTTGTTGATTTTGTGGGGGAGAAAGTGGCCACCCCGTCCTATTCCTCTGCCATCTTCCCGTGCTCCATCCATGTATCTCTTTGAATTACTGTTTTCATTTTCCTTGGCTATATACCCAGGGGTGAGATTGCTGGATCGTACGGCAGTTCTATTATTAGTTTTTAAGCACACTCCTTACCGTTTTCCATAGTGCCTGCGCCACTTTATATTCCCACCAACAGTGTACAAGAGTTCTCTTTTCTCCTCACCATCACCAATATTTATTTGTGGTCTTTTTGATGATGGCCATTTTGACAGGTGTGAGGTGATTTCTCATTGTCACTTTGATTTGCATTTTTCTGATGATTAGCAATGTTGAACATCTTTTCATGTGCCTGGTAGCCATCAGTATGTCTTTCTTTAAAAAGTCTATTCATATCTTCTACCATTTTAAATAGAATTGCTTGTTTGATATTGAGTTGTATGAGTTGTTTATGTATTTTGGATATTAACCCCTATTGGTCATATTATTTGTAAATATTTTCTCTAATTCTGAAGGTTGTCTTTTTGCTAATGACATCCTTTGCTGTATGAAGTTTTTAAGTTTAATTAAGTTCCATTTGTTTATTTTTGCTTTTATTTCTTTTGCCTTAAGAGACCAGTCCAAAAAAAAATTCCTATAATTTATGTCAAAGAGTATTCCATGTTTCCTTCTTTGAGTTTCGTGGTTTCTGATCTTACATTTAAGTCTTTCATCGATTTTAAAGTTTCTTTTGCGTATGGTGTAAGTAAATGGTCTAATTTCATTATTTTACATGTAGTGCCACATTTTCCCAGTACCACTTATGGAAGATACTGTCTTTTCACTATTGTATATACCTGCCTCCTTTGTCATAGATTAATTGACCATATGTGCCTGAGTTTATTTCTGAGCTCTCTGTTCTTTTCCATTGCTCTGTCTGTGCTTACACCATACCATGCTATTTTGATTACTGTAGCCTTGTAGTATAGTTTGAAGTCTGGGAGTTTCATTCTTTTTTCTCAAGAGTGCTTTGGCAATTCATGGTCTTTTGTAGTTCTACATGAAGCTTAAAATTGTTTGTTACAGTGCTGTGGAAAATGTCCAGGGTATTTTGATAGGGATTACATTAAGTACATAGATTGCTTTGGGTAGTATAAATATTTTCACAACATTTTTTGCCAGTCCAGTAGCTTCATTGTATAGTTTGAGATCAGAAAGTATAATGCCTCTGGCCTTGTTATTTCTCAGGATTGCTTTGGCTTTTCAGGGTCTTTTTGGTTACATACAAATTTTAGTATGACTTCTCTATTTCTGCTGTTCATAATACTCCATTATGCTTTCAATATCCATGGCATCAAAGATATGGCCCCTCTTTTATTAAAACTTGTGAAATTTGAGTTCTCTCTAGTTTTGGAGAGAGACTGGTTATAGGTGATTTCTTATACACAACCTCACTGATTTCTGTTCTGATTTTTAATTGTAGTTTTCTGTGTCTGACTTTTAATTGCTCACTATCACTGATCTCAATATTCCCTACAGGATGAAGCTGCTCTTGAAAACAATTTCTCTCACTTTTAAAACCAAATCTCAAATAACTACATAACAAGCATTCAAGGGAGATTTTCTGCTCTCATTCCCTCTGTCCCTGTGCATATCACTATAATGACCAGCATGACATCTTTGCCTTTTTTTTTCCTTTCTTACTTGCAATATGCACAAAAGAAAAAGACTGAGAAGTGGCTCATCAGATTCTGCTTTTTATTAGAAACATGCACTGGAGAAATAGGTCACATTGGCACACACAAATCATCGTGCATTACTTTGTACTGGTTACATGGTACCAGGTACACACTACTACTTAATATTAGATATGTATTAGCATATGTGATGGCCAATACAAATGTTACAGGATAGGGAGAATAGCAGATATATTTCTGAAGTGAAATTGCACAGGGAATGAGAAGAGGTCAGAGATGTGTTCTCAGGAAAGATTAAATGACACTGGTGAACGATGCCCCCCATGAAAGGGAGTTAAAGACAATGCCACTGAGAAAGCTGTGTGATCTAGCATTCTTCACACAGGAATGAAGCAGAGCTGGTAAGGAGGCGGCACAGTAGCTATCCCAGTAACAGCGGGGGTGGTGTCGATGTCCTTTGGGTCAACCACAGATTTCAGGGTAAATTTTTGTAAAATTGTGGTCAGGAATAAAAACAACTCCATGCGGGCCAGGCCCTCTCCCACACAAACCCGTTTTCCTGAAAATAACAAACACAGAGAGCACATACTCCTTGAACACTGTGTTTCTGGCTGCCAGAAACAGACTATGAAGTAACTTTTTGATGAACGTTTGAATGGATGGATAGAAGGCAAATAGTTAGATAGACAGATGGACAAAGGGTAGATACTCATGCTATCCATTTAACATCTAATCTTAACAGGTATCCTTCTCTCAGCAAATATTTATTGAGTTATCAGCACTATACCACATACTTCATTAAGTGTATTATAACTCCATTTTGACATTTTTAAGGTTCCATCAATTTTTTTTCTAGAAACATTCATACATTGGTTGTATTTTGTTCCTAGTGTGATGGTCCAATGTCTTTCTTTCCATTCTTCACAGCCTCTATTCTCTGCTGGAAGTATATCAAATCTACACCAACCTTGAAGTTTTAAAGTTTTATAACACAGAGTTACTTTTGTCTAAGATGCACTTCTCTTGTATTTTCAGAATGTAGCTTAAATTTTATTTCTGAATTAGAAAGAACTGGATCACCTCTCCAAAGCTCCAATAATCTACTCCAAAAATGAGGATGTCTCATAGGGAGGGAAAATGCGTGGGCATTGGTACTGCTGTCTCTCATCATGGAAAAGAGCATTTCAACCAGGCCCAGATTGGGCACTATGGAAGTTCCAAAGGATGCCCAAAGGCACCTTGTCCACTGAAAGTGAAAATCACTCAGCAGTGTCCAACTCTTTGCAACCCATGGGCTGTCCATGGAATTCTCTAGGCCAGAATACTGGAGTAGGTAGCCTTTCCCTTCTCCAGGGGATCTTCCCAAACCAGGGATTGAACCCTAGTCTTCTGCATTGCAGTGGATTATTTACCCACTGAGCCACAAGGGAAACTTGTCCACTGAAGCAATGAAAAAAATAAAAGTGTGTTACCTGCTGAGAAAGCCATGAAATAGTCACTCTTCCTAAAGTTTCCATTCTCATCCAGGAAGTGGCCAGGGTCAAATACCTCTGGGTTGGGGAATTCTTTGTCATCATGTAGCACAGAAGTCAGTGATGTTAATATATCTGTGCCCTGGAAAGAACAGATGAAGATAAACTAAACTATGAAGAAGTCACAGAGCTAGAAGAACTGCTGAAAATCATTTAGTCCAATCTTAGGATCAATAGATGATTAATTTTGGCTCGAAAGAAGGTCAGTGGTATTTTGAGTCAGACAGAACAAGTAATAAGGATAAGTTTAAGACTAGTGGTGGTGATGCTGCCAAAATGAACACTGGCAGCATCTGAAATACTCAGTGCATGGGTCCTAGAACTTATGAATCCATTCTGCTAATCACCACATTAGGACATGATATCTGCCCCCACCAGTTGCTTTATCTTTTCAATTTTTACTCATCTCATACGTGGATTATGGTCTAATATGGAAGTCTCTATATTGTGCTTGAAATATCTCGAATTATCTGTTTGTATGGCTTTTGTAAACAGGCATTTGATCTAATACAAAATAACCTCTTCTATAACAACAATGTAAGTACAGTAACAAATATTATTGTTTACCATTGACATGCAGATTGTTTGTCTTTATTTAAACATATAGGGCAGACTTCATCACAGATTAATCCTAGATTTGAAACACAGAAAGGATTGTAAAATTCACAAAATCATTTCACAGCAATTCAGTTTACGATCATTAGTTTAAGCAAGTTTTATCTATTAACACTAAAACTGTTAGGTAAATGATTGAGAAGAAAGATACAAATCTATAAAGTACCAGGTAATCTTTTATTAATTAAATGTGAAAAAAAGGACCTGTGTCATGGAGTAATCTGGCAGATAGCCCTTTATCATGTGAACAACACTACATAACCAATAATGGGGTAACTCACATATGTGCCTTCATCTCCCCATTGAATTTCAGTGGGAAACACAAAGCACCCACATAGTTGAAATAGTAACTGGAATCTATGTCCAGGAAACAATCACACAAAACCAGCCTGAGGAATATTTCACATGACTACTAACTTATACTCTTCACAGAATTAAAATGTACTAAAAGAAAACAAAGAGGGCAAACAAAACTAGTAACAGAAGAGAACAGGGAGAACAAGGGAAAGACATCCAAATTATAATCTTGTTTCCAGGCTGCACACAGATTTTCAAAGAAAAAAAGCCATCAAGTTTATTCCACAAAAACTAGGAAATTTTCAATATAGGCTGTACACTAGATAATATTATTCTATCAATGATAACTCTTGAGTATAATTGCTATTATTGCTCTGTATACAAAAATCGCTATTTTGAGCTATACATACTGAAGTAGAGAAGTGTAGAAAGGTAGATGGATGGATTGATAAATGAATATTTGTAGAAGAATTTTTACATATTGAGGTATGGAGAAGTCATTCTAGCTTATAAATGATTTAACTTGAATTTTATGTTAACTAGAACATCCTGTTTGTGGCCTATCAAACATACACACTACTTATTAAGAAAATGTATATTGAACAGAAATAAAGAATGTCCATAAAAATAAAGATTAAATGCCTCCTTTCTGGGACACCAATGTTGAAACCCTTGCAATGAGAAGACTCCTCTCTCAGGTGCTAAGGCCATACCAACTTGCTGTGCAGACATTGATAGTTCTTCTGAAACCTTGTAAGAATGTATCTTGGTCGGCAAAGTCCAAGACCAAGGTCCGTCTAGTCAAGGCAATGGTTTTTCCCGTGGTCATGTATGGATGTGAGAGTTGGACTGTGAAGAAAGCTGATCGCCGAAGAATCGATGCTTTTGAACTGTGGTGTTGGAGAAGACTCTTGAGAGTCCCTTATACTGCAAGGAGATCCAACCAGTCCATTCTAAAGGAGATCAATCCTGGATGTTCATTGGAGGGACTGATGCTAAAGCTGAAACTCCAATACTTTCGCCACCTCATGAGACGAGTTGACTCACTGGAAAAGACTCTGATGCTGGGAAAGGTTGGGGGCGGGAGGAGAAGGGGACGACGGAGAATGAGATGGCTGGATGGCATCACCGACTCTGTGGACATGAGTTTGAGTGTGCTCCGGGAGTTGGTGATGGACAGGGAGGCCTGGCGTGCTGTGATTCATGGGGTCGCGGAGAGTCGGACACGACTGAGCGACTGAACTGAACTGAACTGAACTGAAGAATGTATCTCTGGCTTCCTGATGTAGGTATACAATCGTGTGGATAAACCATACCTCTCCAGAGCAGTTCCTCAGAGTTATCTGAGAAGTTGTCTTCTGGCTATAGTCCTCAGTTTGGCTCAAATAAAGCTCTTTTCTATTCCTATTACAGATTGTTTATTGATTATCTCTCAACACTGCAAAAGCAGGTAAATATACAAATTCACATATAACACACATATGAACATGTTTTAATGTTCTATGTTTAAAAACAATTAGGGGAAATCTTCCATCCCCTAAGGTTATCATATAAAAGGTATACAACTCTTTATTATTCCCGTGTTTGTTTTTATATGAGAAATAAATAAAACGTTTAAGATAACAAAAAAAAGTACAAAAGGCAATACTTTCAGCAAATGCTGCTCAAACAAATGCATATTTCATGGAGAAATAAAAGAAGCATAATCATTACTCTTCGTCATAAGTAAAAATTACCTGCATGAACCATCATCTAAATGTAAGTACTAAAATTATGAAGTTTATAAGGGTAAATCTTTCAGACCTTGTGCTGGAAAACATTCTTTAGATAAACAAACAAACAAAACAATCCCACACATCAATCTTACAGCATTGCAAATGTTCTTTTAGACAGTCTTCAGTTCAGTTCAGTTCACTTCAGTTCAGTCACTCAGTCGTGTCCGACTCTTTTGCAACCCCATGAATCACAGCAAGCCAGGCCTCCCTGTCCATCACCAACTCCCGGAGTTCACTCAAACTCACCTCCATCGAGTCGGTGATGCTATCCAGCCATTTCATTCTCTGTCGTCCCCTTCTCCTCCTGCCCCCAATCCCTCCCACCATCAGAGACTTTTCCAGTGAGTTAACTCGTTGCACGAGGTGGCCAAAATATTGGAGTTTCAGCTTTAGCATCAGTCCTTCCAATGAACACCCAGGATTGATCTCCTTCAGAATGGACTGGTTGGATCTCCTTGCAGTCCAAGGGACTCTCAAGAGTCTTCTCCAGCACCACAGTTCAAAAGCATCAATTCTTCGGTGATAGCTTTCTTCACAGTTCAACTCACATCCATACATGACCACTGGAAAAACCATAGCCTTGACTAGACGGACATACTAACAAATATCAACCTATGTGCAAATATAGCCTTAGTATAAACAATGACCTAAGTATTTTAAATGGAAAATAATCAAGGAAGACATTTTGTGACACATGGGAATTATATGCAATCTAAATATCTGCTTCCAAAAAGTCAGGGATATAGCCATTCTAGTTTGTTTAATATGTCCTTGACTGCTTCCATGCTACAACAGCAGAAGTGTATAAAAGGATACAAAAGACATCAGACACTTCAAAGCTTCAAATTCTGAAATACTTACACTTTGAAGTATTACATAAATACTGTAATACTCCTGTCTTAGAGCATTCTCCCAGTTAGCCCAGTGGCTCCAGTCTTGGATAAAACTAATCACTTACATGATTGGTAAAAAGGTATAACAGAATCAGCCTCCTAATAATCTTATTGGAAAAGACCCTGATGCTGGGAAAGATTGAAGGCAAAAGCAGAAGAGGTCAGCAGAGGATGAGATGGTTAGACAGCATCACCGACTTAATGTACATGAAATTAAGGAAACTGGAAGACAGTGGAGGACGGCAGAGCTTGCTGTGCTACAGTCTATGGGGTCACAAAGAGTTGGACATGACTTAGTGACTAAACAAGAACAAAACTCAATATTTATGTTTCTACACTGGGAAAGGTCAGTTTTCATTCCAATCCCAAAGAAAAGCAATGCCAAAGAATGCTCAAACTATGACACAATTGCACTCATCTCACACGCTAGTAAAGTCATGCTCAAAATTCTCCAAGCCAAGTTTCAGCAATATGTGAACCGTGAACTTCCAGATGTTCAAGCAGGTTTTAGAAAAGGCAGAGGCACCAGGGATCAAATTGCCAACATCCGCTGGATCATGGAGAAAGCAAGAGAGTTCAAAAAAAACATCTATTTCTGCTTCATTGACTATGCCAAAGCCTTTGACTGTGTGGATCACAATAAACTGTGGAAAATTCTTCAAGAGATGGGAATACCAGACTACCTGACATGCCTCTTGAGAAACCTGTATGCAGGTCAGGAAGCAACAGTTAGAACTGGAAATGGAAAAACAGACTGGTTTCAAATAGGAAAAGGAGTGCATCAAGGTTGTATATTGTCACCTTGCTTATTTAACTTATATGCAGAGTACATCAGGAGGAACGCTGGGCTGGAAGAAGCACAGCTGGAATAAAGATTGCCCAGAGAAATATCAATAACCTCAGATATGCAGATGACACCACCATATGGCAGAAAGTGAAGAAGAACTAAAAAGCCTCTTGATGAAAGTGAAAGAGGAGAGTGCAAAAATTGGCTTGAAACTCAACATTCAGAAATCTAAGATCATGGCATCTGGTCCCATCAATTCATGGGAAAGAGATGGGGAAACAGTGGAAACAGTGTCAGACTTAATTTTTTTGGCTCCAAAATTACTGCGGATGCTGATTGCAGCCTGAAATTAAAAGACGCTAACTCCTTGGAAGGAAAGTTATGACCAACCTATATAGTATATTAAAAAGCAGAGACATTACTTTGCCAACAAAGGTCCGTCTAGTCAAGGCTATGGTTTTTCCCATGGTCATGTATGGATGTGAGAGTTGGACTGTGAAGAAAGCTCATCGTCGAAGAATGGATGCTTTTGAACTGTGGTGTTTGAGAAGACTCTTGAGAGTCCCTTGGACTGCAAGGAGATCCAACCAGTCCATTCTAAAGGAGATCAGTCCTGGGTGTTCATTGGAAGGACTGACGCTGAAGCTGAAACTCCAACATTTTGGCCACCTCATGCGACAACTTGACTCACTGGAAAAATCTCTGATGCTGGAAGGAATTGGGGGCAGGAGGAGACGGGGACGACAGAGAATGAGATGTCTGGATGGCATCACCGACTCGATGGACATGAGTTTGAGTGAACTCTGGGAGTTGGTGATGGACACGGAGGCCTGGCGTGCTGTGATTCATGGGGTCGCAAAGAGTCGGACACGACTGAGCGACTGAACTGAACTGAACTGAACTGAACACTGGGATGACTGTGGTCACCCCCAGCATACGCTTGGTCATAGACTTATGACAATATAATGGTCATTTCCTAATACAGTGGATGTGAGAGATGGCCACTCCATTCTAGTACAGTATTTCCCACATACTTAGAAATGAGGAGAAACAAACTTGATCAATTATTACCTTAGACCCCAGTGTCACAAAAGAAAAGTCTTCTCTCAGTCTGTCCTTTGGTTAAAAAAATTAGTAGAACTGAAGTTCTAACCCTTTTATCAAAACTGCAATCACTGAAGCAAGTCTCACAATCTAGTAAAATCATCAATTCTGTCTTCTCCAAGGATTGGCACTAGTACTTGTACCTTAAGAATCTCATTGCTTTCTTTCCCCAGCAAAATATAAATTTTTAGTTATATTATTTTATAATTTTAATAATACTATGCCTTGGTTTCAAGTAGATAAGAGAAGTTTTCAGCACACCAACTAGAAAGTCTAAATATATACAGATATTCCGTGCTAGAGAGCATGAGAAATCTGCTAAGACAAAAATCTGTCTCAATATTCCAAAGTTTGGAGAACCTCAAAGAGGAAAGCTGACACCTAACGTTAATATTAGTCTCTGTCAATGTTCAAATTTTATTCAAAATACTCAAAATGGGAGAGGTTACATCATTCCATCTGCCAAGGAGGAGAGGGATGGACCCTTTCTGGAAGAAAATAAATAACATCTGAACTCTGCATTTTTTCATTTATAAAAATTGATATTTATCCAAAAGTAACTAGGCATTTCAAAGACACAACTAAGTGGCCAAAGGTAGAAGTGAGGAAAACAATAGGCTTCCCTGGTGGCTCAGAGGTTAAAGCGTCTGCCTCCAATGCGGGAGACCCGGGTTCGATCCCTGGGTCGGGAAGATCCCCTGGAGAAGGAAACAGTAACCCACTCCAGCATTCTTGCCTGGAGAATCCCATGGACGGAGAAGCCTGGTAGGCTACAGTCCACGGGGTCGCAAAGAGTCGGACACGACTGAGCGACGGAACGAACGGAGGAAAACAATAAATATACACCCACACTTTGAAACATTTCTCACCTAATTTTATCATGCCAGCATGACCTTTAAAACAGAAATCCAAGGAAAAAAATGTTTTGGAAGAAAAGTTGTAAAACAAAAATCTCTTATACCATAACCAGTAAAGTCCTGAACAGAATGTAGCAAACGAAATCCAACTGCACATATATATTTATAATATGTATATTCAGTGGGAAAAGTGAGGTCATTGTATACAACCATACCAATAAGTACAGATATCAATATGAAAAAAATTATATACATGTTCTTGACTAAAAATAGCATTAAAAATAAGAACATATTTTCTACTCTGATTCTTTAAAATGTAGCAAAATGTACATAGAATATCATTATCAATAGTGAAATGTTAACCGCCATTCTACTGAGATCAGAAATGAAAACTAGGCTAAAAGAAAGTTATTAGCCCAGACAGCATGACAATGTGTAGAGAAATTGCAGTTAATCTACAGGGAAATTTTAAACACTGATTTTAAATTTGGCAAGATTGCTTCATGTAAAGTTATTAAAATGATAAAATCAATTATATTTTCAATCCAGATAGCAGAATGGAAAAGGCATTTTAAAACATTTAAAACACCAATTATCATATGTGAAACGAATCACCAGTCCAGGTTCGATGCATGATACAGGATGCTTGGGGCTGGTGTACTGAGATGAACCAGAGGGATGGGATGGGGAGGGAAGTGGGAGGGGGGTTCAAGATGGGGAACACATGTACACCCGGGGCAGATTGATGTCAATGTATGGCAAAACCAATACAATAATTTAAAGCAATTAGCCTCCAATTAAAATAAATAAATAAAAACAATAAGCACCTAAGGGAACAAAAGGATTCATTTAGAAATGCAAACAGTTAACTTTCATCAAACCAAATAAAAGAAACAGAAAATTTGGAAGTCTTGCACTGCTAGCTGTCAAAATCTGTTATAAAGCTTTACAGACTAAACTGGAAAAAACACACAATTCATCAAGCCTACACAAAAAATTATTACTTATACTTCTTTTGTCTTGCTTTCATAGAGGATGGCACACAAACTCTCTAAACTGGGAACTTCAGTACCACTGAGGTCAGTATAAGAGAAATCAATGTTACCTTGGGGATGAGGTAGTTTCTGAATTTAACGTCACAGTTCACAGCATGAGGTACGCTCATGGGAACCAGGTCAATGTATCTCTGGATCTCATGCACCACAGCATCCATGTAGGGCATGTGGGTCCTGTCCTGCATGCAGGGGCTCCGGTGTCTGCCAATCACACGGTCAATCTCTTCCTGGATCTTAGCTGATAAGAGATAAATAAGACTGAAGAAGAAAAAAATGCACACCACATTTGCACAGCAATTCAGGGATACATGATGCTTCATGAAGGTATCCCAACAGCATTATACACTTAAGTTATATGCTCAGAAATGCACCTCGACATGGAGAGAGAATTGCCATAATACAAATACATGTAAGTCTCTGACAAGCTAGACTTAAGATACAGCTAAACAGACTTCTATGTTAGCATACACAATAATACAAGCAGAAATAATGAAATGTTTGAAAATAAAAACACAATACAAGGTCAAGAAACTAAAGTCGTTAGAGGGAGAAAAACAGGAATCTATTAATTTTATATCAAAATAATATGTGGATTGAAAAGGTAAGTTATATGTGTTTTAGTGTATTTGTGTATTGTATGTGTGCAATATGCAGTGCTACTCTCTTCCTCCAATTGCCAAATGCTGTCACTTTCAACATTTTAGTGGTTTCTTCTGAAATTTTTGTCCTATTTCTAATCAATGACTCTGTTTCTATTTTTTACGTACAGATTTTTAAACAATATCTGATTTCCTGGTATGAACGTTAAGAATTTACATCTCTATCCCCACGTCATACAAAATACACACACAAATCCCCTTACTCCACTTTCAATATATTTACACCATAACTTTTAACATTCATTTTAACATCATTCTGACTAAATAAACAATGCTCACTCCTAAGAAAACTATGATTATACTTCCTTTTGGTACTTTCTTGGACCTTACTATGTTTCTTTAGTTCAATTCATAAAATTCCGTACCCTGATTTAGGATTATTTCCAAATACTGAGGTAGATGTTTCAAACACCTAATAATAATTTCCCCATTATTCAGAAGCTACAAACCATCCATCACCTTTTGTCTTTTGTTCTTGGCATCTCCCTTCATACCTGCTTTATCCAACTGATCCATTTAGAGTGGACATTTTCCAGGCGTGCTATCTAGCAACAGCCCTGACATTTTTTCTGCTTCAAGAGTTCTCAAGATTCCCGAAGCCCATGACTTCCTGTGACATGACTTCAGGCACTTGAATATGAAAGTTTGATAGTTGACTTGAATTCTGATGCCTTAGTGAACTCTAATCCCTTATCTATGACATGTTACATCTCTCTGAATGTTTTTGTGATTTTTCTCTTTTATTCTGGTGTTCTGAAATTTCATGACCTGTGTCATGGGGTGGAAATTTTTATTTCACTCACTCTGCTAGACATGTCGAGAGAATTTTCTATCTACATGGTAAAATTTGGAGGCCTTTTCTCCAGAGTGCTCACTCTCTGGAGTTTTTATCTGCTGCTCAAAATCAGAAAGCAGGATGGAGAAAGGAGCTAAGAGTCCCTGAATTCAAGAAGAGGATTTTTCCCTAACCTTTCCTCCAAGTTGTGACCTCACTCTTTGCCCCTGTCTCTGCTCAGTGTCCTGAGTATAAAGCCTCTTAGTTTCAGTTTCTCTGGGCAATAAGCTTCTCTCGTCCTATTGGGGAAAGAATGACTTGATAAAAGCAGCTGTCAAAGGGTCATGCTATTTCAAAGCCTGAAAGATGATGCTGTGAAAGTGCTGCACTCAATATGCCAGCAAATTTGGAAAACTCAGCAGTGGCCACAGGACTGGAAAAGGTCAGTCTTCATTCCAATCCCAAAGAAAGGCAATGCCAAAGAATGCTCAAACTACCACACAATTGCACTCATCTCACACGCTAGTAATGCTTAAAATTCTCCAAGCCAGGCTTCAGCAATATATGAACCGTGAAATCCCAGATGTTCAAGCTGGTTTAGAAAAGGCAGAGGAACCAGAAATCAAACTGCCAACATCCACTGGATCACTGAAAAAGCAAGAGAGTTCCAGAAAAACATATATTTCTGTTTTATTGACTATGCCAAAGCCTTTGACAGTGTGGATCACAAGAAACTGTGGAAAATTCTTCAAGAGTTGGGAATACCAGACCACCTGACCTGCCTCTTGAGAAACCTATATGCAGGCCAGGAAGCAACAGTTAGAACTGGACATGGAACAACAGACTGATTTCAAATAGGAAAAGGAATACAACAAGGCTGTATATTGTCACCCTGCTTTTTTAACTTATATGCAGAGTACATCATGAGAAACGCTGGGCTGGAGGAAGCACAAGTTGGAATCAAGACTGCTGGGAGAAATATCAATAACCTCAGATATGCAGATGACACCACCCTTATGGCAGAAAGTGAAGAAGAACTAAAGAGCCTCTTGATGAAAGTGAAAGAGGAGAGTGAAAAAGTTGGCTTAAAGCTCAACATTCAGAAAACTAAGATCATGGCATCTGGTCCCATCACTCCATGGCAAATAGATGGGGAAACAGTGGAAACAGTGGCTGACTTTATTTTGGGGGCTCCAAAATCACTGCAGATGGTGACTGCAGCCATGAAATTAAAAGATGCTTGCTCCTTGGAAGGAATGTTATGACCAACCTAGACAGCATATTAAAAAGCAGAGACATGACTTTGTCAACAAAGGTCCGTCTAGTCAAGGCTATTGTTTTTCCAGTGATCATGTATGGATGTGAGAGTTGGACTTTGAAGAAAGCTGAGCGCCGAAGAACTGATGCTTTTGAACTGTGGTGTTAGAGAAGACTCTTGAGAGTCCCTTGGACTGCAAGGAGATCCAACCAGTCCATTCGAAAGGAGATCAGTCCTGGGTGTTCATTGGAAGGACTGATGTTGAAGCTGAACCTCCAATACTTTGGCCACCTCATGCGAAGAACTGACTCATTTGAAAAGACCCTGATGCTGGGAAAGAATGAGGGCAGGAGGAGAAGGGGGCGACAGAGGATGAGATGGTTGGATATCATCACTGATTCAATGGACATGGGTTTGGGTGGACTCCGGGAGTTGGTGATGGACAGGGAGGCCTGGTGTGCTGCGATTCATGGGATCGCAAAGAGTTGGACACGACTGAGCGACTGAACTGAACTAAACTGAAAGGGTCATGGCTGGGACAGCTACTTTTATCAGTCTATTTCTCCCTCTATCCTCTTTGATTCTTGGTACTTCTAAATACTGAAACTTACAGGATGGTAAGGACACAAATGACTCTCCTCATTATACAACTTTCTCTTCTGGTTTGTAAGCCATAACTTCATTCTCTGTCTGACTTCACTGTCACCTCTCAATATGTTCTGTTTTTCAAAAATTTGTTGAAGATGTGTTGGCTGCCTCTCCATTTTTAAAAAGCTAACTCTGGCTTGTTAAGAGGCTATGGTTATTTTACTGAAACCCTAACACAACAGAAGATCATATATGTATTTCTAAACTTCTGTTTACAACCGTTAACTCTTTAAAGGTTAATTTCTAAAAATAAGTTATTTGCAAAGGATAAAATTATTGACCCCAACCCCTGCCACCACCAAATTCTTATTTTGGTAAGAAATATTTTCCTGGAAATAAACTTCTTGACTAATAAAATTCCTTTATATGCACATCTTAAACCAATTCCCTGTCAATATAACTTTTTAAAGCACTCATAACACCGAAAATTTCATCAGGCAATCTCACAAAATTTCCAGGATTTCCATTTATGTTTCAGTAAGCAGAATTTCTATTTTCCGTGCCCTGGCTTTCAGTTCAGTTCAGTTCAGATCAGTCACTCAGTCGTGTCCGACTCTCCATGACCCCATGAATCACAGCATGCCAGGCCTCCCTGTCCATCACCAACTCCCGGAGTTCACTCAAACTCATGTCCACAGAGTCGGTGATGCCATCCAGCCATCTCATTCTCCGTCATCCCCTTCTCCTCCCGCCCCCAACCTTTCCCAGCATCAGAGTCTTTTCCAGTGAGTCAACTCGTCGCATGAGGTGGCCAAAGTATTGCAGTTTCAGCTTTAGCATCAGTCCTTCCAATGAACACCCAGGATCGATCTCCCTTAGAATGGACTGGTTGGATCTCCTTGCGGTACAAGGGACTCTCAAGAGTCTTCTCCAACACCACAGTTCAAAAGCATCAATTCTTCAGCGATCAGCTTTCTTCACAGTCCAACTCTCACATCCATACATGACCACGGGAAAAACCATAGCCTTGACTAGACGGACCTTTGTTGGCAAAGTAATGTCTCTGCTTTTTAATATATTATCAAGGTTGGTCATAACTTTCCTTCCAAGGAGTAAGCGTCTTTTAATTTCATGGCTGCAATCACCATCTGCAGTGATTTTGGAGCCCAAAAAAATAAAGTCTGACACTGTTTCCACTGTTTTCCCATCTATTTCCCATGAAGTGATGGGACCCGATGCCATGATCTTTGTTTTCTGAATGTTGAACACTGCATTTTCAGAATCAGACTCCAGAGTGATCTTTCATTTAGAAAGCCATTATGCAATCGCAGGCCAACTCATGCTGGCTATGCCTGCTACACATGACCTCCCATGAAATCCAGATGCTGCTGTGTTGATTTTCCTACCTTTCAGTGTCTTCACTCCTGTCATCCTGCTATATTATGTAAAGATGTCCCATTACTTTCCCTTCACTAAATCTGAAAAACATTAAGATGCTCAAACAGAGATTTAAGGGTTTCCCTGGTAGCTCAGTCCTTAAAGAATCTGCCTGCAATGCAAGAGATTGCCTGCAATGCAGGAGACCTGGGCTCGATCCCTGGGTCAGGAAGATCCCCTGGAGAAGGAAATGGCAAACCACTCCAGTATTCTAGTCTGGGAAATCCCATGGACAGAGGAGCCCAGCAGGCTATAGTTCATGAGGTCTCAAGAGTTGGACACGACTTAGAGACTAAATTACCAACATAAGAGAAACAAGGTGGAAAGCACTCCTAGTCTCTTTCCAATATCTTTCCTGAAATCACCCTGCCCACCATGTTATCATACCTGTGACCTCTGGGTGCTTCAGCAGGAGGAGGAGCCCATATCTCAGCGTGGTACTAGTTGTCTCTGTCCCAGCTCCAAACAAATCAGATACAGTGGTTGTCAGGTTTTCAAATGTATATTCTGACTGATGATTGTGTTTTTCCTAGGAATGATTTGATTTTTTAAACATTAGAAAGCATACCAAAAGCAGGTAAACATGGCCCATCAACAGGTAAAAAACAAATCGACACAAATCATTCCTGATGAAGCCCAGACATATTGGATTTACTCGATAAAAACTTTAAAATTCATGTCTTAAAATGGCTCAAAGAGCTGAAGAAAACCACATACAATAACTAAAGCAAATAAGGAAAATATATAAACAAGTGGGGAATAATGAGAAAAGTACTATAAAAAGGAACCAAAGAGAAATTCTGGAGCTGAAAAGTACAATATCTGAAATTTAAAAAAAAAAAAAAATTACCAGAATTTTTCAACAGCAGACTGGAGGAAGCACCAAAAAAATGTAAAGCCAGGAGAACAGAAAATTCCTGTGAATATCAGGAAGAAAAAGGAAGAAAGGAAAATGAACAGAGCCTAAGAGACAACTGGAACTCAAACAAGTATACCAACATCCACTTAATGGGAGCCCCAGAAAAGAAAGAGAGAAGAAATAAAAAATGAATATTTGAAAAAAGAATGGCCAAAAACTTCCAAAATATACTGAAATACATGAATGTATGAATAAAAGAAGCTAAACAAACTCCAAGAATATTGAAGCCAAAAAGACCCAGAGCAAGGTGTATTTTAACCAAACTGTCAAAAGTCAAAGCTAGAGAATGTTTGAAGCATCAAGGAAGTGACTCATCATGTACAAACGACCCACAATAGCATAATATATCATTTTTCTCCAGAAACTGTGGAAATCATATCAATGGAAAGATATTAAGTCCTCAGTGTAAAAATATCAACCAAAAATTCTGTATCTGACACAACTCTCTCTCCACAAAATAGGTGATGGAAGACATCCCCAAAATAAAACCTAAGGGGTTCCTTTTTAAAAGACTGGCCTGATAAGAAATGCTAAAGGAAATCATCTTTCAGGTTAAAATGAAAAGGTATTACATGATAATTCAAACCCAGATCAACAAATAAATATTTTTGTTAAAAATAATAATGTAGGTAAATACTAAAGCTAATATTATTGTATCCTAGTATAAAAACTCTTATTTTCTATATTATTTAATTGAAAATTGAATAAAAATCATTAGAAATACCTTTTTCTAGGCTGAAAAGATATAAAGATGAAATTTATAACATCAACAAAATAAAGGGAGATGACATTGGTTGGGAGCAGAGTTAACATATGCCATTTGAAGCTACTATGGAAGCAATTTATACTGGACTGCTATATATTTAGGTTGGTAACAGTAATCCCCATTATAAGTACTAAGAAATCAATTAAAAAATAACACAAAAATTTGAAGAGTGCATTAAAAAGGTGCCTGCAAAATTAAACAAACAAAAAATATGACTACAATGGAAAAACTGAGAAAGAGCGATCATAAAATGCATTAAAGGAAAAAACAGCAGAGCAGAAATAAAACCATTAATATTAAACTAATTCTTCAATATTAATTAAAGTGATTAGTCACTTTGACTAAAACTCACAATTTAAGACAGATATTTAAAGAAAAAAATTTTGAATGGTATATATATATATACAACCTATTATATATCCATAATATATCCATACATGTGTAGAATATAATTCAGGCATTCAAAAGAAGAAAATCCTAACACTTGTGATATCATGAAGGATGGCCCTTGAAGATATCACAGTAAATGAAACAGATCAGACACAGAAAGATAAGTACCATATGATCAAACTTACATGTGAAATACTTTAAAAATCTGATCTCATAAATATAGAGAACCCATTGGCTGCCAGAGATGGGGAGAGGTCAAGATGAATAAAGGAACTCAAAAGGTACAAAATTCCAGTTGTAAAATAAATAAGTCATGGGTAGTGTGATTCATGGGGTCGCAGAGAGTCGGACACGACTGAGCGACTGAACTGAACTGGACTGAACCGAGCTACTACACAGCATGATGACTATAGTTAATACTATATTGTATCTCTGAAAGTTTCTAAGAAGGTAAATCCTAAAAGTTCTCATTACAAAAAAGAAAACCTATAACCATGTGTGAATGGATGGTAATTACATTTATTACGCTAATCATCTTGCAATATATATATATATATTGAATAATTATGTTGTATACCAATAATTAATATATTTTGTCAATTCTTTCCAATTAAAAACTGCATATTGTCTACAAGAAACCCACTTAAGACTGAAAGATACAAATATGTTGAATGAAAAAGAAAAAGATTTTGCAAGCAACGAGTAACCGAATACAGCAGGACTGTTAGGGAAAAAGTTAGATTTTAATCAAAAAGAAATTAAATGGAACAAATGAGAATGGAGTGTTTTTTACTGGATTAACAAAGGTGAATTCTTCAAGAAGCTATAACATTATACATCTATATGTGGACTTCTCCAGTGGCTCAGCAGTAAAGAATCTGCCTGTGGTTTCGATCCCTAGGTTGGGAAGGTGCCATGTAGAAGAAAATGGCAACCCACTCCAGTATTCTCACTTGGGACACCCCATAAACAAAGAAGCATAACAGGCTATAGCCCATGGGGTCACAAAAGAGTCAGACAGGACTTAACTACTTAGCAACAACAACACCTATATGCACCAAAAAACAGAGCCACAAAATATATGAAGCAAACACTAAAAGGATAAATGAAGAGTTCTTTAATAATAGTAGGAGACAGGCTTAGTATTACACTGGACACAGTGAAGAAATAATCTATGAACTTGAGGATATCACAGTAGAAATCTCTAAAACAAAGAGAAAAAGACTTTAAAAAGAGAGACAGAAAAAGGAAAAAGCAAATCTAAGGACTATGGGACAAGTTCAAAATGTGTAGCATACTCATATTGGGAATGCCAGAAGGAAAAGTAAGAGGGAAAGAAGTAGAAAAAATATTTGAGACAATAACGAATCAGAATTTCCCCAAAATTAGTATCATACACCAAAACACAGATCTAAGAAACTCAAAGAACACTGAATAAAATATTGCCAAAAAACAAAAACAAATCCTACTCTAGGCATACATTTTCAAACTACAGAAAGTCAAAGGTAAATTTAAATTCTTAAAAAGCCAAAAGTAAAAAGTGCCTTACTTAAAAGGATCAAGGATGAGAATTATTCTGACTTTCCCTCACATACCTTGCAAGTAAGAAGAGAGTGGAGTGAAATATTTAAAGTGTTGAGAAAAAGAAACCACAAACCAAGACTGTGTACCCTGCAAAATGATGTTTCCACAGGGAAAGAAATGAAGAACTGCTCAGACCAAAAAAAAAAAGTAATCTGTTACCAGTATGACTACCTTGCTAGAAGTGTTAAAATAAATTCTTTCGAGAGAAGGAAAATCATAGCAATCAAAACCACATCTACATAAAGAAATAAAGAATTACAACGAAAAGAATGCATAAACATAAAGTTTTCTTTTCCTCATTCATAACTGACTTAACAGCTAAAAGTTCAAAATAACAACAATGTATTTGATGGATAATGCTTATGAATACATCATATATAAATATATATATATGCTTATATACAGGTGGAATGAATGATAGCAAGCTACAAGGGATGGAAGGGAAGAATTAGAATTATTTTGTTACTATGAGACAGTTACACTGACAGTGAAATGGTGCAGGAACAACTAGGTGCAGGAAAAACACAGGACATGACCCTGTGTTTGTTTGTTTCCTTAATGAACAGTGACGTTGAATGGACCCTGTCTCACTCCATATAAAAACTTTAACTCAAAATAGATGAAAAATTTAAATATGATATGCACACATATATAGTTAATGCCTAACTCACATGGAAAGAGAGAGCAGGATAGCAATTATCAGGAGTTGGGGTGGGGGTACCAGGAGAAACAGGGAGATAATTGCTCAAAGGGTAAAAATTTCCAGGTGTGAGATGAATACGTTTGGGGGATCTAATGTTCATTATAGTGATTATAGTTAATAATACCGTATTATACACTTGAAAGTTGCTAACAGAGTAAAGTGTTAACTGTCCTCCCCATAAAAAAAGAAATAGTAATTATGTGAGTAGATAGAGGACTTAACCCAATGCTAGTGTGGTAACCCTGGTGGCTCAGACAGTAAAGCGTCTGCCTACAATGCAGGAGACACAGGTTCGATCCCTGGGTTGGGAAGATCCCCTGGAGAAGGAAATGGCAACCCACTCCAGTACTCTTGCCTGGAAAATCCCATGGATGGAGGAGCGTGGTGGGCTACAGTCCATGGGGTCACAAAGAGTCGGACACGACCAAGCAACTTCACTTAGTGTGGTAATCACTCTATAATATGTACATGTATCAAATTAACACACTGCTCAGTGCTCTCTGACAACCTGGAGGGGTGGGATGGGGTGGGAGGTGGAAGGGAAGTTCAAGAGGGTGGAGACATATGTTTATCTATGGCTGATTTATGTTTATGTATGGCAGAAACTAGCATAATATTGTAAAGCAATTATCCTCCAATTAAAAATAAATTCTAAAAAAAAAACAGAAAAGATTTTACAAGAGTTAAATCTATAAAACACTTAGAAGAAAACATTGTAATATAGCTTTAGAAACTCAGAAATGGCAACCGATTCTTAAATTTGACACCAAAGTAACAAATATACATATGTGTGAATATATGTATTTGTCTAATATATATCATATTTCAATAAAGTTAAAATGTTTATGTATCAAAAGCATAATGAAAGATGTGAAATGACAACCAATATGTTGGAAAAACAGCTCAACAACAATGACAAGGAACCCAGTTTTAAAAACACAAAAGGACTTGGATAGCATTTCTCCAAACAAGAAAATACATTCAACATCACTGTTTGTTAAGGAAACACAAAATATAGTCACAACCAGATACAACTTTAGATTACCTATGCAAGCTTTAATAATGATAAAAATTAGAAAATAAGTATTGGCAATTATGTGGGAAAATAGGAACTCTATACATTGCTGTCGGGAATATAAATGCTGCAGTCACTGTGGGAAAGTCTGGCTATTCCTCAAATGTTAGACATAAAATTAATATCATATGTCTTCTCAAGTCCACTCCAAGGAAAATATCAAACAAAAAGGAAAATGTGCCCATGAAGAAATTTGTGCACAAATATTAGTAGCAGTATCTTTCAGAAACCCAAAGAAAAACAACACAAATGTTGACCAATAAGTGAATGCATAAAAAATTATAGTACACACATACAATTGAATATTATTCAGTCATAAATGAAAAAAACAAAGTGCTAATACATATTACAACTTAGAAAATACTCCAAAACATTATATTGGGTGAAAGAGCCAGAAACAAAAGGGACGACACTATGAGTCCTTTTATACAATGAATCCATAAAAGGCAAATCATAGAGACATAAAGCAGATTAAGTTGACACACAATGGGGGTGGAGGGAATGGACAGCAATCATTTAATATACATCATATGTTTCTGTACAGTGAAGAGAAAGTTTTGAATAGGAACTAGTGATCACACAACATTGTGAATGCACTAAATACAATGAAAATGTACACTATAAATTGTATGGCATGCAGAAGATATTAAGAAAGGGTGGCAAGAATACACAGAAGAACTATACAAAAAATTCTTAATGACCCAGACAACCATGATGGTGTAATCACTCACCTAGAGTCAGACATCCTGTAGTCCAAAGTGAGATAAGCCTTAGGAAGCATCACTACAAATAAAGCTAGTGGAGGTGATGGAATTCCAGCTGATTTATTTCATGTTTTAAAAGATGATGTTTTTACAGTGCTTCACTCAATATGCCAGCAAATTTGGGAAACTCAGCAGTGATGACAGGACTGGAAAAGGTCAGTTTTCATTCCAATCTCAAAGAAAGGCAATGCCAAAGAATGCTCAAACTACTGCACAAGTGCACTCATCTTACATACCAGCGAAGTAATGCTCAAAATTCTCCAAGCTAGGCTTCAACCGTACCTGAAGCAAGATCTTCCAGATGTTCAAGCTGGATTTAGAAAAGGAAGAGGAACTAGAGAGCAAATTGCCAACATCTGTTGAATCATCAAAAAAGCAAGAAAGTTCCAGAAAAACATCTTCTTCTGCCTTATTGACTATGCCAAACCCTTTGACTGTGTGGATCACAACAAACTGTGGAAAATTCTTAAAGAGAAGGGAATACCAGACCACCTGATCTGCCTCCTGAGAAATCTGTTTACAGGTCAAGAAGCAACAGTTAGAACCAGACATGGAACAATAGACTGGTTCCAAATTGGAAAAGGAGTGTGTCAATGCTGTATATTGTCACCCTGCTTATTTAACTTCTATGCAGAGTACATCACACGTAATGCCAGGCTGGATGAAGCACAAGCTGGAATCAAGATTGCTGGCAGAAATACCAATAACCTCAGATACACAGATGACACCACCCTTATGGCTGAAAGTGAGGAGGAACTAAAGAGACTCATGATGAAAGTGAAAGAGGAGAGTGAAAAAGTTGGCTTAAAACTCAACATTCAAAAAATAAAAATCATGGCATCTGGTCCCATAACTTCATGGGAAATAGATGAGGAAACAATGGAAACAGTGAGATACTTCCTTGGGCTCCAAAATCACTGCAAATGGTGACTGCAGCCATGAAATTAAAAGACACTTGCTCCTTGGAAGAAAAGCTATGACAATTCTAGACAGCATATTCAAAAGCAGAGACATTACTTTGCCAGCAAAGGTCCATCTAGTCAAAACTATGTTTTTTCCAGTAGTCATGTATAGATGTGAGAGTTGGACCATAAAGAAAACTGAGTGCTGAAGAATTGCTACTTTTGAACTGTAGCATCAGAGAAGACTCTTGAGAGTCCCTTGGACTGCAAGGAGATCAAACCAGTCAATCCTAAATGAAATCAGTCCTGAATATTCATTGGAAAGACTGATGCTGAAGCTGAAGCTCCAGTACTTTGGCCACTTGATTCAAAGAACTGACTCATTGGAAAAGACCCTGATGGTGGGAAAAATTAAGGCAGGAGGAGAAGGGGATGACAGAGGATGAGATGGTTGGATGGCATCACCGACTCAATGGACAGGAGTTTGAGCAAGCTCTGGGAGTAGGTGATGGACGGGGAAGACTGTCGTGCTACAGTCCACGAGGTCACAAAGAATCAGACATGCCTGAGTGACTGAACTGAATTGATGTGAATTTCACCTTAATTTTTCAAATAATATTACTCCATAAATTGATCGACAGATTTTTCACAATCTCTATAAAAATCACCACTGATCTCTTTGCATAAATTGACAAGTTTATCCTAAATTTAAGGGGCACAGAAAATCCAAAACAATCTTATAAAATGACAAAAAATTAGAGGTCTCACACTACTCAACTTCAAGACTAATTAAGAAACTAGTAATTAAGATGTCCAAAAAAAAAGATGTCCAGACGATGTGCCACTGATGTAAAAACTGACATTTAGATTACTGAAACAGATGCCAGATTGCACAAATAAATGCTCAAATTATGAGTCAGTTGATTCTTGACAAGGTTGCCAAGATAATTCATGTGGGAAAAATGGTCTTTCCAACACATGGTGCAGGACTCATGCTCCCAATCATATAACTCCATATCTTTGCTAATCCATTTACTTTACAGTCAGTTAAGGTTTCTTCTGTCCACACACCTACTCTTTGCCATCACATGCCTATGTAAACAGCATCATACATACATCATTCATCCATCTCATATTCCCTCCCTTGTCCTTCGATGCAAATATGTTGATCTATTTGCTACTACCAGCCAAGCAGGAAGCCCAGTTAGTTCCAGTCATTCTTCTTTATTCCCTTTACACTGTGTGTGCTATGATCACATTCATCATCATATTATACCATAATATTTTGTTACTTTTAACTAGTTGTTATTGGTTTCCAATTCACCCATGACGTCATTCTGTTTCTCCTGGGGTAGATTATTAGCACCCAAAGAGCAAAATCAAGTTATTTCATTTATTTAATAATTAAATATTACATCTTCATAATGGTTAGCATAGATTCATGCACACAAGTACTTAAAATGCTTGTCAGCATTGCTTGCCAGACCACTGAAACATCCCTGGTAAATACAGAAGATTCAGTGATCTATAAAATGCACAAGTAATCAAATAATTGAGCTGTCTTTAACTTATTACCTGCTCCATCTTGATCAGGAAGCAATCAATAAAGTCTCGAGGATTGTTAATATCCAGGGATGCTTGGTGTTCCCGTGTTTTCTCCAAAACATAATTTCTTGCAAAAGCAGTATTTTTAAGAAGTTCTTTATAACTATAACTCCATGGGAAAAAATCAAGGAGCACAGGGAAAATATTGAGGACCTAGAAGAGAAAACTACGGTTTATTAAATAAATAAACAATTAAAACGTACTTGCCAAGTACTGGTTGGAAATTTTACTATAAATGTTAAAATAAATATGGTCTCTAAATGTTGAGGAGTATTTTTATTATACAAATACATAATTTTCTATGCTGATAGAAGTATTTCAAGGGGAAAATTCTGGCCAGAGATCAAAAATAATAATCATTTCCTATACGTACATATCATGTTTCTAGTGTGAAAATATCTTTACATCAATTCTTCCTGTTTTTTACATCAGTTCTTCTCTACAATCATGAAATAAGGGTTGGCACAAAAGACAATGACTCACATTTTGTAGATGACAACAGAGGTTAAGAGAGTTTGTACAGCCTGATATAGAGCACAGAGCTGGTCCCTGATGTTTCTACCTCTGTCTCATAGACTCAAATATAAAATATGTATTTTATTAATAGGACTGAAAGGGTCCTAAAGACACTATGAAACTCAACATTTTATGGCTAAAGTAACTGAGCGCCAGAGCACTTTTTAAGTGACCTCTGTAAGGTCACACCACTGTCTTTTAGGCAGAAGAAAGAACATGTCAGCTCAGTATAGAGTACACCTGTGATGTTGATTTGTGGTTCCTACACCAAAAAAATTCCATTTTGTCATCCCCAAAGCAATTACCTTGTCAGTTAGGATGCCAACTGAAGCATCAAACAGCCCTAACCTAGTCAGTGTTCCCTGGCAGCACTCTTTCATGCAAAGGAGATATTCTCCTCCTTCCTAAATGCAGATATTTCTGCCAACTAAGGTGAAGTAGTAACTAGGTGGAGACTAAATGACAAGACTTGTGGGTAACAGAAGCCCTTCCAGAAGGGCCTGGAAATCCTTCTATTGCTGTGGGCATGCTTTGGGGATGTTACCAAAGTAGTTCATGGAATCTGGGCTTTGAAAATTGGTAGAAAAACCACTGAACAGTGTCAACAGGACTGAATTGTGGGCATGTATTTTCCTGTCTAACATTAAAGGGTTCAGCCAGCTGTCCCAGATGAGCACTCCATGATGCTAAGCTCTGGGCAGGACTGGGCTCTTCACACTTTCACCTCACACTTGGTGTACAGAGAGATCTGGACCTCATGGAAAAAAGAGAATAAATGATTCCTCGAGAAGAAAGGCCCTTGGCCTCACCTGTATCCACGGAGAGCCCAAAATCTTTATATTTTCATTTACTGTTTTCATTAGATTTAGAAAAGTTTGATCTTTATAATCAAAACGGTTCTGGAAAATAATGGAGCAGATCACATTGCAGGGAGCACAACCCAGGATGAAAGTGGGATCACAGGGCAACCCTGAAGAATAACAAACATTTAAACACATCATTAAAACATACACATGAAACACATGAAACAACAAGTGGACTGTTAGAAACTTTAAATCTATATTTCTTGTAAAAAATCCCTTAACAGCAAAATATTCAAAATGCAAAAACTGACACATCACTTTTACCTTAATCTGAAAGATCATGTTAACCTATTTAAATAAAGTTTATCCATTTATTTATCTTTAAATTGTATTGATGTATAGTTTATTTACATTGTTCATTTCTACTGTACAGAAAAGTGTTTCAGTTATACATACATACATATATATATATATGTATATTGTTTTTCAAATTCTTTTCCATTACGGTTTATCACAAGATATTTAATATAGTTCCCTGTTCAAGACAGTAGTACCCTGTTGTTTATCCATTATATTTATGATAGTTTACCTCTGTTAATCCAAACTTCCAATCCTTCCCTCCCCCACTGCTAGAAACTACAAGGCTTATTCTTTATGTCTGTGAGTCTGTGTTTTTCACAGATATACTCACGTGTCACATTTCAGATTCCACATACAACTGATACCATATGATATTTTGTCTTCGTCGTTCTGACTTAATTCATTTAGTATGATAATCTCTAAGTCCATCCATGCTGCTGCAAATGGTATTTAAATAATGTTGGTTTTTTTTTTTAAAAAAGTCAATCCAGGGACTTCCCTGGCCATCCAGGGGTTAAGACTCCATGTTTCCATTTCAGGGGGTGCAGGTGGGATCCTTTGTCAGGGAACGAAGATCTCACACACCACATGGCACAGCCAAAAAATTTAAAATAAATTCAATCCATATTCACTGCCTTTCTTTATATTTTTTTCACCTAAGGTATCTGTTAATTTGAAGGGTGAATGATGAAAACACTTGAGGCCATTTTCATATCATTTAATTACTAACATTATCAGTGCTGAGTATCATAAACACTGACATAGGAAAATGAGAACAGTTAGGGACCTCAAATGGAGAAGGCAATGGCAAGCCACTCCAGTACTATTGCCTAGAAAATCTCATGGATGGAGGAGCCTGGTAGGCTGCAGTCCGTGGGGTCGCTAAGGGTTGGACACGACTGAGCGACTTCACTTTCACTTTTCACTTTCACACATTGGAGAAGGAAATGGTACCCCACTCCAGTGTTCTTGCCTGGAGAATCCCAGGGACGGGAGAGCCTGGTGGGCTTCCGTCTATGGGGTCACACAGAGTCGGACATGACTGAAGTGACTCAGCAGCAGCAGCAGCAGCAGCAGAGACCTCAAAATGTTTCTTATATAATGAATAGTTGAAAGAGTCATATGTAGAATCAGCAATGAGGAAAGTAAAAAAAAACAGACTGTAGACTTCATGTATGTGAAAAAGTAAATGTATAAAAGCAGGAAGAATCCATACTGTATAAGAAGAAAAACTACTACAAGTGAACAATTATTACGAACTGGATTTTTTTGTCCAAAGTAAATATAAAATATAATTTTTATATCAAACATAAATCCTAGGTAAGTGAAGCCAGAAAAGGTTAATTGATAAATGGAGTTCCTTGATGTATCATTTCTATGTTAAAAAAAATTTCCTTCCTTAAGAATTAAATAACCTTCATTTCCAATAACTATAAAAATTAATTAATTTAAGCAAGGCTGCCTTATGTGGACCTCTGAGCTAGTCTTCTGTTTACCATCAACAGAATATTATACTTTGATAAATTTAAATTTTTTCATCATTTACATCAAGTTTATTATTATATTTCCAATGAAGAAATTATACTAGAGGAAAAGTTTTCTCTTTTGGTAGGAGAGCTATAAAATAAAATTGCTGCAATCAAAGGATCAAAGAAAATTCTGGGACTTCCCAGTGGTTAAGAATCTGCTTTGTAATGCAAAGAACACAGGTTGATCCCCTGTTGGGAAGTTAAGATCCCATAGGTCCCAGGGCAGCCCTTGGGCTTCAGTGAAAGATTTCACATGACACAATGAAGATTTCGCATGCTACACCTAAGGCCTGAAGCAGTCAAATAAATAAACTTTTTTTTTTAATTCATGATATAAAAAGAGGTACAATATTCACATATATAGATGTGATTAAGGATTACTTGAATCAAAGTACAGTAAGGAGTGACATGAGAATGAAGATTTAAGAGGAAGTCCCAGCCTTCGTTCCCCCACAGAAACACCGGTTTAGCAATGATATGTGGATTAAAATTTATTTATGAGACTTCCAGAAACTTTTAAGAAGTCACACTACCATAGGCCACGATGAAGCTGAAAACAGACACGATAAAACTGAGAAGTGCAATATCGCTTCACCTGCATCAACTCAGTGCTGCGGCAAGAGAATGCCCCAGGTTGTGATTAATCCAGGAAAGAGACAGATGAAGCATGCATTCAGCGCAGCAGAGGGCTGCTTGAGGAAGCAGCTTCTGTCCTGCCTCACCTGGAGTGCTGACAGAACTGGCACAGTCTGGATGTCTGGAATCACTGAGAACAGAGGGTGAGAGAAGTGATTTGCTGTGACCAGCATGGCCTGACACAGTCTAAAGAAGGTGCACAACTTGAGGCTCATCCTCTAATAGGGGGAGAGGAGTGGAGTTTCATCCAGTGTCCTGGTTTTTTGGAGGGCAACTCAAAGAACTGGTAACTGTCTAACCTGATTCAGGGCATTGAAGAGGAGCCTACAGATTTTGGATGCCACTGAGAAAGGGAAGGTGGAAGGGCTTGTTTCTGTTGAACCACAGAACTTTCAGAGTTCAGACAGATAACAAAGAGAGCAAGAGAGAACTAGCTCCTGAGAATGAGCTGGGCAAGCTTTCCTAGTCGTAAAATTCTACACACAAGCCCACAGTAGTTGCGGCCACCAAAAGAAACAGTTTCAGAGGGCCCCAGAATCTCTAGCCAAGATGCTTGCTAAGTGTGTTTGCTCTATATAAAGCTGGTCCATAAAATCTGGAAGAGGTAGCTATTTTTTCAGATTAACTAAGCTAAACATAAAGTCATGAAACACACAAAGAAGCAGGAAAAATGGCTCAAACAATGTACAAAATAAATCAGAGAAACTGATCCTAAAGAAATGAAGTAATATCACTTATCTAAACAAAGCTTTTATCAGTGAGTGATGCATGGACTTTCCTAGTGGTCCAGTGGTTAAGACAGTGTGCTTCCAATGCAAGGTTACTAGTTCGACCCCTGGTCTGGGAACTAAGATCTCACATGCCTCACAACGAGGCCAAAAAAAAAAAAAACGGTGACACGGATGCTCCATGAACTCAAGGAAATGATGCATGAACAAATGAGAATATCAAGAAACAGAATATGTTTCTTAAAAACAGCTGAAATCTGTCTGGTTGAAGAACACAATAAGTCACACAAAATTTTTGCTCAAAGGTGGGTCATTTGCTATTACTCAGAAGAACAAAAGGAAAAAAAAATATTTAAAAGAGTGAAGAAAACACAAGGTACTTATGGGACATCAACAAGGGGCTCTATATACACATTATTGGAAAAGAGAGAGAGAAAGCTTATTTGAAGAAATAATGGCAAAAACTTCCTACATCTAAGCGAAAAAATGACACAGATTCTAGAAGGCCAATACACTCTAACTAGGATGAACAAAAGAAACTCACACTGAGACACTTCTTACTCAAATTGTAAAATCAGAGACAAGGAGAGAATTTTGATAGCAGCAAGACAAGTGATATGTCAGATACAGTAGAACCATCATAATACTAACAACTGATTTCTAAGCAAAAACACTGCAGGCCAGAAAGCAATGGAATATATACTTAAAACATGGAAAGAAAAATGCTACCAACCAAGAATACTCTATCTGACAAGACAATTTTTCAAAAATAAAGGACAAATAGTCACTTTCTCAAATAAACAAAAGCTGAGGGAGTTAATCCACACTAGACACGTCTTAGGGCTTCCCTGGTGTCTCAGGGGTAAAGAACCCGCCTGCCAGTGCATGAGATGCATGTTCAATCCCTGGGTTGGGAAGATCTGCTAGAGAAGGAAATGGCGACCCACTCCAGTATTCTTGCCTGGGAAATTCCATGGACAGAGGAGCCTGGTGGGCTACAGTCCCTGGGCTCGCAAAAGAGCTGGACATGACTTAGCAACTAACTAACAACAACAGAGACGTGTCTTAGAAGAAATGCTAAAAGGGGTTCATAAAGTTAAAACAACTGAGCAGCAACAGAAAATCACAGGAAAGTAGTAAGTTAATCATCATGTTTTGTGCTGGTCTCAGCCTATCAATAACCAAAGGTATAGGTGAACTAGACCTTGTGATTCTTTTTATGACTGCAAAAAATCCTTCAGCAAAAGCCATCAGGAAACTTTGAAACATAGAACTTTATTACCAACAAGACCTGGATATTGCCAACACACCTGGGAACACACTGTGAGGTTGTGAGTGGAGAGAGACAGACAACTCACACAGTGGCCCAGAGTTCTGCTCTCACTGGGATAAAGTTCAGGACACAGGGTTTCGAGGGCTAATTTTGGGTGAATTTAGAACATAGAAAGTATAAATACAAAGCACTGAAAGAGAAAAAAACAAGTAACCAAAATGCTTGTAATTGAAATCGTCCAAGAACAAAGGAGGCTCAGTAGAACAAAGGAGGCTCAGTGGAACAAAGGAGGCTCAGTGGGAAGAGCTCTTTAGTCTCCTGGCTGGCTTGTGTTTATTTCAGATAACCACCTTTGAAACAGATGCTGTTTGGAATAGATGCCTTGGCAGTCACACTGACATCAGGTACTTGCATTACAAAAAGAAAAAAAACCAGAACTGTCTGAGTTTACACATTAGAAAATGAAAATCAAAAGCAAGAGGTAGCACATCTGTTCAGTTCAGTTCAGTTCAGTCGCTCAGTCGTGTCCGACTCTTAGCGACCCCATGAACCACAGCACGCCAGGCCTCCCTGTCCATCACCAACTCCCAGAGTTCACTCAAACTCATGTCCACAGAGTCGGTGATGCCATCCAGCCACCTCATTCTCTGTCATCCCCATGTCCTCCTACCCCCAATCGCTCCCAGCATCAGAGTCTTTTCCAGTGAGTCAACTTGTCGCATGAGGTGGCCAAAGTATTGGAGTTTCAGCTTTAGCATAAGTCCTTCCAATGAACATCTGTTAGGATGGCCATTTTCAAAAAAGAAAGAAAGAGAGGGAGGAAGGAGGGAGGGAAGGAGAGAGAGAGAGGAAGAAAATAACAAGTGTTGAGGAGGGAGTTGAGAAATTGAGCCCTTATATATACTTGATTCCCGTGGTCATGAATGGATGTGAGAGTTGGACTGTGAAGAAAGCTGATTGCCGAAGAATTGATGCTTTTGAACTGTGGTGCTGGAGAAGACTCTTGAGAGTCCCTTGGACTGCAAGGAGATCCAACCAGTCCATTCTAAAGGAGATCAATCCTGGGTGTTCATTGGAAGGACTGATGCTAAAGCTGAAACTCTAATACTTTGGCCACCTCATGCGACGAGTTGACTCACTGGAAAAGAGTCTGATGCTGGGAGGGATTGGGGGTGGGAGGAGACGGGGACAACAGAGAATGAGATGGCTGGATGGCATCACCCACTCGATGGACATGAGATTGAGTGAACTCTGGGAGTTGGTGATGGACAGGGAGGCCTGGCATGCTGTGATTCATGGGGTTACAATGAGTCGGACACGACTGAGCGACTGAACTGAACTGAACTGATATACTTGATAGAATGTCAAATGATTTACTATGAAAAGCAGTATGGCCATTCCTCAAACAATAAAAAGAAAATTACCATATTACCCAGCAATCCCACTTCTGAATTTTCATGCAAAAGCTGAATCAGGATCTCAAAGAGATAGCTGCACTCCCCTGAAACATTCTAAATGTCCATCAACAGTTACAGATAAAGAAATGTGGGAGGAGATTGGCAAAGATGGCAGAGTAGGATCCTGAGCTCACCTCCTCTCATGGGCACCCCAAAACTATAACAATATACAGAAAAAAGATTTCTTCTGGTTTCATCAATGAAAAAAACCAGAACCCACCAGAAAAGATCTTCAACAAATAAAGATATAAAGAAGAAACCACAAGGAGATGAGTAGGAGGGGTGAAGTGAGGTACCACACCCCCACATAAGTGACGCACAAAGGCAAGAAAAATTACAATTGCAGAGGCTGCCCTTAAGAAGTGAGCTGTCTGAGCCCCACACTGGGCTCCCCAGCCTGATAATCCTGCAACAGGATGATGGATCCCCAGAATGTTTGACTTTGAAGGCCAGCGGGGCTTACTTTCAGCTGCCCCAGGGGGCTGAGGAAATAGAAACTCCACTCATGAAGAGAACATACAAAATCTCACATGCTCTGTACCCAGCATAGAAGCATTCATTTGAAAGAAGCCTGGGTCAGACCCACCTGCTGATCTCGAAGAGCCTCCCAGAGAGGCAGGAGGCACCTGGGGCTCACCCTGGGGCCATAAATACTGGCAGGAGCCATTTGGGGGAGCTTGTTCTGCCACATGGATACTGGTGCTGGCAAGTGCCATTTTGGAATCTTTCCTCCAGCTTAGCATCATGACCCAGCCCCCTCCTACCTCCCAAGAGCCTGTAGGCACCAGGACTTGACCAAGGCCAAGCAGCTAACCGAATGGGGACGTAGCCCTACCCACCAGCAGAGAGGCTGCCTTCAGATTCTCTGACCTCACAACACCCCTGTACACAGCCTTGTCCACCAGAGGACTAGGACTCAGCTCCAGACAGTACTGCACAGGCACTAGCCCCAGGAATCCCAAGGCCCTACAATCAGAGAACAAAGGACTCAACTCAGAATACCACTGGTCAGGCACCAGTGCCAGAATCTCCATCCCTACCCACCAGCAAGCCTGCCCTCATCAGACAAGCCTCACCATTAGCATGTGGATAAGAATCCCAGGACAATGACAGCCCCACAGCATGCAGACCCAGTCCACATACCAGTAGGTTAATGATGGCTTAGCTGATAAAGAACCCGCCTGCCAAAGCAGGTGATGCAAGAGACACAGGTTTGATCCCAGGGTCAGGAAGATTCCCTGCAGAAGGAAATGGCAACCCTCTTCAGTATTCTTGCCTAGAAAATTCCATAAATGGAGGAGCCTGGCTGGTTACAGTCTATGGGATTGTAAAGAGTTGGACACAACTGAGCACACATACATACAATTGCACCAGCTAGGCCCTGGCCCTGCCAACCAGTAGCCTGCCCTAGCCTTGTGACCAGCCTCTTGCAACATGAGTGGACACCAGTCACAGGCCTACAGTCTGTGGACCAGCCCAGTCGTCATCAGGCCAGCGCCAACCTGAGACCTGCTGGACTTCAGACCTGCCCACCAGTTAGCCTAGCCTAGGCTCAGCACTAGCCTCACCCACCGGTGGACAGACATCAGCCCCAGAATACTGCAGATTGTGGACCCAACCCACCCAATTCTAAAAGGCCAGCACCTTTCCTGTTGCCCCAGCCTCAACAACCAGCAGGCCAACACAAGCTTCTGAATACCCCAGAATCCACAGCCTGCTGTGTCAGGAACCAGTCATCACCAACCAGTGGTCCCATACTAACTCTGGGATCTTTGGGCCTCTAGGCAGATTCAAAGACCTGGCTCTGCTTGCCTGGGCCAGCATGTGACCCAGCACCTGGCTTTACCTTCCAGTGGTCAAGCACCAATCCTTGGATCTCGTGAACACTGACTCGCCCACCAGTGAACCTGCACTACCTCTGGAATGCCCCAGGGTTCCACAATCAGCCACTTCTTGGGACATCATGGCCAACTAGCAACTGACAGCCTCTGTACAAGGAAGGAACAGTCAACCAATCTGATCGAGGTCAGCCAAAACTACCAGGTTGCCTACAGTAGTAAGCCCACAACAGAAAGACAAACACAGTCCACATGGGGGAAATCCTGAGCAATATAGCTCTAATGATGAGTGGGCAGTGTGTTGTTGGGACACATTGGATGTCTCCTAAAAAACATTATTTCTCCAAGGTCAGGAATTATAACCAACCTACCAGATACACAGAAATAAAAACAGCAAGTTAGGGAGAAAAAATGGGGCAACAAAAGAACATGTTCCAAAGTGAAGTGGAGATATATAATCTATTCAAGAAAGAGTTCAAGGTAATGATCAATAAGATGATCAGTGATTCTCTGGTGATCCAGTGGCTAAGAAACTGTGTTTCCACTGTAGAAGGTACAGGTTTGATCCCTGGTCAGGGAACTAAGATCCCACATGCCACATGACTCAACTAGAAAAAAAAAGATGATCAAAGAACTTTAGAGAAGAATGGATACACTGAGCAAGAAGTTAGTTTTTAACAAAGAATTGAAAAATATAAAGAACAACCAAACAGAGATGAAGAATATAATAACTGATGGGAAAAATACACTAGAAGGAATCAAGAATAGACTAAATGAAATGGAGGAATGGAACACTGAGGTGGAAGACAGAGTAGCAGAAATCACAGACAAGGAACAGAAAAAAGGATGAAAAGAAATGAGGGCAGTTTAAGAGACTCTGACACCAGCAATCATACACTCACATTATAGGGGTTCCAGGAGAAGAGAAAGATAAAGGGTCAGAGAGCATATCTGAAGACAAAATAGCTATAAACTTCCCTAACCTGGGATCAGTAACAGACAACTAAGTCCAGGAAACACGCAGAGTCCTGAACAGGTCTACCCAAAAAGCAACAAACCAAGATGCACTGTAATTAAAATGTCAAACAATTAAAGAGTGATTAAAAGCTGCAAGGGAAAATTAACAAGTTACACATAAGGAAACTTCCATTACACAAATCAGCTGACTTTTCAACAGAAAGTCTGCAGGCCAGAAGAAAGTGGCATGACATACTTAAAAAAATTTTTTAATGATTGAAAGAAAAAATCAACAACCAAGAATGCTCTACTCACAAGGTTCTCAATCAGATTCGATAAAGACATCAAATTTTACAGACAAGCAAAAACTAAAAGACTTCAGCATCACCAAATCAGCTTTACAGGAAATAGTAAAAAGACTTCTCCAAGAAAAAAGAAAAAGCCACAACTAGAAATGAGAAAATTACAATGGAGATAGCTCAAATACACTGAAAAGGCAATTACACAGTAAAGTTATTTTTGAAAAAGTGCTGCATTTATAATGAAGTCATAATTGAGAACTGCATTAAGACATACCTAAACGATTAAAATCCCTAAATGTCATTATTATTTGCCAGAATTGTAGCCTTGGGCCCTGAAGTGACTCTCACACACGTCTGTGAGGCTGTAACGTATAAAAATTGTCCAATTAAATGAACATGAATGTCACTGTTTCATGACCCATAAGGGTCATTCTCACCCTGTCCAATTAACAAGTATTCCCTGGTTAAAAAAAAAAAAACAACTGGAATAGCTTTAATGCTACAGGAAAGATATTGTTCTCTTTTTTAGGAAAAGACTCAAAACTATCCTTTGTGATTTCTGAATTGAATACAAAGTTCAGGATAGAGTATTATTAAAACACCTTTATACCTACACGGTGTGTACCATCATGGGACAATCCTATGACACACATGACAATTGAAGATACACAAAAGCTCCCTTGGCTGTCTGTGCTTCACACTATCCCCCGCTTCATCTGAAGACTGACAACCACCACCCATAGGAAAGAAATGGTGGCCCCGAAATGTTGCCAAGGGCATCACTGAGAGGGAAGACTGCTAAGGTCAGTTACAGAGCACAGAATCACGCACCGTTGGTTTTTCTCAACTCCTCCACCAGGCAGCGCGCTTCCTCTTGAACGCGGTCCTCAATGCTCCTCTTCCCCATCCCGAAATTCCGCAGGGTCATGAGCGAGAAGCGCCGGGTCTCCTTCCATATGTTCCCATTGCTGAATACGATTCCTGATGGGAGGAGAAACAGAACTAGGAGGGAGGGCCTAGGGAAGGAGGAGTGAACTGACACTTGGGAGACAGAGGACAAGCTCTGCTGGGGGGCTCCTGAAATTCCTGTTTTTCACCCTGACCATCCCTGAGTGAGTGAGAGAAGTCGCTCAGTCGTGTCCGACTCTTTGTGACCCCGTGGACTGTAGCCCACCAGGCTCCTCTGTCCATGGGATTTTCCGGGCAAGAATACTACTGGAGTGGGTTGCCATTTCCTTCCCTACCCATTATCAAAGCTGAACATGTGCAAATACACACCTACCATATCCCTTAGAAGTTCTTTCAATCACTGGGAAACTGCCTCTTCTGGAAAACTCCTCTCCCAAATCAATCAGAGCTTCTTTCACTGCTTCATATCCATGCAAAACTACGGTGGGCTTCATTCCAAAATACACAGTGAACACAGGGCCATAGACTTTTGAGAGCTGGGAATGGAAATGCATGTAATAGCAAAAGAAGTCAATGTTTGATATATACTGTGCCTGATATAGAACGTGTTATCATCCTACTCTTATGTTTTTATTCTGCCACATAGCTTAAAGTATTTCTCAGTTCAATTCATAAGTATGATGGTGATTGTTACAGTTTCCACTTATGGATGACCTGAGATCCTGGATAATGGTCCAAATAGCTGGTACACAGATTATAATTAATCCTTAAATCAGCACTTTCAGCAGGTTTATTTGCCCCACTATAAATAAGGAAACTGAAGTCAGGGAATTCTGGTGCATTTCCAGCATCCCAGGGCTAATATATAGAGGATTCCAATTTGAAGATCTTCATAATCACCCTCTGTTCTTAGAGAGGAATGTAGCAGTCCTCAAGGCCCAGTTTTAAACCATCAGCCAGCTGTTTCAGAATCACTCACACAGCAGTCCTTAGAATTCTGATTCTATAGCCCTGTGATGAATACTAGAAATTCATCATTTCAAAAAATAAATTCCAATAATTCCCAGCCTTGTTTGAGATCCACTGGTATGACTAAACACAAAGAGAGGAAACATTGTAGAGGCAGCGCTTGGAGAGACAGCATCTCATGGAAGAACAGCATCTTGCACCCTGCAGCATTCACAGGGTAGAGACGGCAGCTTCCTGCAGAATCCTGAGTGATGGCTTCTTTCTTTCAATCACTCATGCTCATCCTCATCCCAAATCAATTCCTCTCCATCAGGCACAATGCCCTTTTGCAAAAAAATAAAAGCTATATTTTCCTGACTCTCTGAACAAAACACGTGGCTTACGTAGTATATGACTTCTGGAAGAAAACAAATCACAAAACGCCATTTACCTTCAGCCCCAAATTCACAGCAAATGGCTGTGAAACAAAGGAGGGAGGCAACACTCCCAGCTTTAAATACTTTATTATTTTCATTTTACCATACAAAGAGCTAAGTGTTTCTCTACTGGCAAAACACATTCCTTTTTCTCTATCTATGACAATGACATGCCTGAAAAGTCAAGAAAAGTGTCAAAATTTACAGGAAGTAATTTGCTTCACATTTACATATTTTGATAGTGTTCCCATAGAAATATATGTATTAGCTTCATAATTATTCTTAACTTACTTACCATTTGCAAGACCTTGGAGAAGCATAAAATCTACTTACACTGGTTAAAGATTTGCTGATATTCTTAACATCTAACTGAAAGATATTTCCAAGAATCGGGAGAGGAGTGGGACCTGGCGGGAGCTTCCCTTTCCCAGAGCTCTGTTTCCAGAGAGAGAGGAGAAGCAGACAGGAGAGACAGAGCACCAGGACCACAGCCAGATCCATTGATGCCTTCTCTTCTTACTCAGACGACTATGAGCGTGAAACCTAAAGCTTTTATAACAGTCCCTGCTAATTCAAGTTGGGCCTCTCTGATATAAAAAGACCAATCAATTACATCCACTTTGCACTCTATTCTGAGTAGACTTTGCCCCAATGATAAAAATAAATTGTGCTTTAATCTTGTTTTCTCTGTGTCCAATGATCACTCCAGAAATTCCAGTCTAGCTGGTTTAGCTGTACTGGGATTGGGCCCGTGCGTGCATGCCAAGTCGGTTCACTCACATCTGACTCTTTGTGACCTATGGACTGTAACCCATCAGGCTCCTCTATTCAGGGAATTCTCCAGGCAAGAATACTGGTGGGTTGCCAGGCCCTCCTCTAGGGGATCTTCCCAACCCAGGGATCAAATACACGTCTCATGTTTCCTTCATGGGCAGAACAGTTCTTTACCACTAGCACCACCTGGGAAGCCCTGGGATTGGGTCCAGGTATGGCTAATTAAAAATAAATAAATAAATAAATGGATTCAAATCAATGACCAGTTGGAGATATCTCACAGTGAGGACAATCAGTTTATCTTCAGTTCAGTTCAGTTCAGTTGCTCAGTCGTGTCTGACTCTGCAACACCATGGACTGCAGCATGCCAGGCTTCCCTGTCCATCACCAGCTCCTGGAACTTGCTCAAACTCAAGTCCATCAAATCAGTGATGCCACCCAACCATCTCATCCTCTGTCCTCCCCTTCTCCTCCTGCCTTCAATCTTTCCCAGCATCAGGGTCTTTTCCAATGAGTCAGTTCTTCACATCAAGTGGCCAAAGTACTGGAGTTTCAGCTTCAGCATCAGTCCTTCCAATGAATATTCAGGACTGATTTCCATTAGGATTGACTGGGTTGATCTCCTTGCAGTCCAAAGAACTCTCAAGAGTCTTCTCCAATACCACAGTTCAAAAGCATCAATTCTTCGGTGCTCAGCTTTCTTTATAGTTTGACTCTCACATCCATACATGACTACTGGAAAAACCATAGCTTTGACTAGATGGACCTTTGTTGGCAGAGTAATGTCTCTTATGCCTTTTTAATTTAATTTTTAATGTTTATCTTGTAATACTATATCCAACACCGGAATACTCTGTCCTTGAATTTGAAAGATTTTAAAATATTTTAATGTACTTATTGATATTACATTTGCTATACATAAAATAGGCAATGATGACATATTTAAGATCATTTAAAAATCAAAATGCAGTAACTGTGGTTCAGGGATCCAAAATGAAGCCACAAAGTTATTAGGGGTGTGTTTAGATAAGTTCTGCATTACTGAGAACTTGAATTGCCAAGTGTGTCAAATTCAAGGACTCCACCAACCATTTCAAAACAGCATCTGCTGGTGATGGACAGGGAGGCCTGCCGTGCTGTGATTCATGGGTTGCAAAGAGTCGGACACCACTGAGCAACTGAACTGACTGACTGACCATGTGCTTGCTACAATTTTGTATTTTCAAAGTTCCCCACCCCCTTCACAACTATGTAACCGTTTTGAACACCACCCCCGACCCCGCAAAATTCTTGCTGACAAGTATCCTTACATCCTGCCATCTACAATTCTAATTCTTTTAAATTTATTCTTAATTGAAAGATAACTGCTTTTCAATATTGTGTTGGTTTCTGCCATACATCAACATGCATCAGCCATAAGTATACAAACAATTCTAATTCTTCACAAGAAATTTATGTACCCTTGCAGTTTTTTGCGTTTATAATTTTCCTCATGTTGTAGTCTGGTAGAACACAATTTAAATGCTTCTTTGATCTGTGTCTCCTGGGCTGCAGTCATAACAAACCCCAAACAAATACCTCTTGGATTTCAACCAGATCGCCATTCTTGGAATTTGTCATTAATACTAACATAATTCAAACACCTCGAAAGACCAAAGATATATCAAGTAATTATATAAGTAAATGTAGATGGCTTTAACCTTAAAATCTCGTCTACTCCACCAAAAATTAAACATTGGAAGGCAGAGATGGTAATTTTGTAATTTTCAATATGAGAAAGGAAGATTCTGGGTGATTAGAAACAGCCAGTGTCATAAAGTTCATATTAGGTTGGTGTAAACATAATTGCGGTTTTGGACCATGAATTTTAAATACTTATAACTAGCCTCAAACACATCTTTATTCAGAAACCATTACAACCAGCACAATTTTTGCCAATGAGAAATGTTTGTTTTTTCCTGTAGCATAAAAATCCATGCTTTGAAGTTCATCAAACTCTTGGAAAAGCATTTTCTGCATCCTGCTCGTTGTGGAAGCGTTTTCCCTGAAGAAAGCTGTCCAAACACTTGAAGAAGCAGTAGTCAGTTGGCTACAGGTCAGGTGAATATGGCAGATAAGGTAAAACTTCACAGCCCAATTTGTTCAACTTTTGAAGTGTTTGTTGTGCAACATGTGGTCAGGCATTGTCGTGGAAAACTGGGCCCTTTCTGTTGACCAATGCCAGCCGAGGCAGTTGTAGTTTTGAGTGCATCTCATTGATTTGCTTAGCATACTTCTCAGATGTAACAGTTTCGCAGGGATTCAGAAAGCTGTAGTGGATCAGCAGACCACCAAACAGTGGCCATGACCTTTTTTTGGGTGTAAGTTTGGCTTTAAGAAGTGTTATGGAGCTTCTACATGGTCCAACCACTGAGCTGGTCATTGCCAGTTCTCATATAAAATCCAGTTTTCATTGCATGTCACAATCTGATCAAGGAATGTTTCACTGCTGTTCTGTAGTTCTGATGGCTAAAATGGTAAAGAATTCACACACAGTGCAGGAGAGCCAGGTTCGATCCCTGGGTCAGGAAGAACCCCTAGAAAAGGAAATGGCAACCCACTCCAGTATTCTTGCCTAGAGAATTCCATGGACTTGTGAGTCTGGTGGGATACAGTCCATGGGGTTGCAAAGAGTTGGTCACAACTGAGCAAAAATAAATAGAACGGAACAGAACAAGAGAAGATGATACTTCAAAATGACTTTTTTTAAATTTTCAGTCAGCTCATGAGGCACCAAATTATAGAGCTTTTTCACCTTTTCAATTTGCTTCAAATGCCAAATGACCATAGAATGGTCAATGCTGAGTTCTTCAGCAACTTCTCATGTAGTTTTAAGAGGATCAGCTTTGATGATCCTCCCAGTTGTTCATTGTCAACTTCTGATGGTTGGCCACTGTGCTCTTCAAGACTCTTGTCTCCTTTGCAAAACTTCTCAAACCACCACTGCACTGTATATTCATTAGCAGTTCCTAGGCCAAATGCGTTGTTGATGTTGCGAGTTGTCTCTGCTGCTTTACCACTCATTTTGAACTCAAATGAGAAAATCATTTGAATTTGCTTTTTCTCTAACATCATTTCCATAGTCTAAAATAAAAATACAATAAACACAAGTGATAAGTCATTGGCAAAAAACACAAAGCAAGAAATGTTTATTAAAATGATGTATAATATAACAGGAGCTTCCCTGGTGGCTCAGATGTAAAGAATCTGCTTGCAATGCAGGAGACCCAGGTTTGATTCCCCACATTTAAGTGTTCCAGTATCAAATGACAGTTACTTTTGCACCAACCTAATAATTAATAAGACTAGGACTTAAACTGAGATCTTCTGATGCCCACTATGACGCTCTCTCATATATACCACAGCTGCCTCAAGAATAATTTCAGAAAAACAAAATCAACCCCCCCCAAATGTTACTCTGAATATACACCTGATTGTTCACAAAATAACAGGCTTCACAATAAACAGATGTCCCTGAACTCCAAGGGAAAACAGTCACAGATTCTCAAGAGAAGAAATCAAAAATAAGGATTCTCCCCTGTCCCTCACCAAAGAGGTAAAACTTACTCAGGCAACTGAGGGAAGAACCAGTCTCTAAGAATTTAGAGGGGAAGGCTTTGAGAAACTATGGCTCAAGCCTCCCGGTTGCCTAGAGATACAACTGCTTCTGTTGCCTTTTGAAGTCTGTCTTCATCAGAATAAGAAAAAAATGAAATGAAGTATGCACAGTGTTAACCAAAATTTTAGAAAAGACCTGACTGAAATAAAATGATGTTTATTGGGGGTTTGTTAAGACTGTGGCATGAGACAGACTCAAGAAGCAGTTGAATGGTGCCCCACTGGACTACAAAATGGGTGAGGCTTATAATGGTAAAACCTGAAAAATTACATAAGTGTTTTAAGAAGTATAATTGGATCTGGCAAGTAAGGGTTCCTATTAAGTATGGATAAACTGGGGTCAAAAATGGCTGCACAGTTGAAAGGGGAAAACTTGAGACTACAAGAGTGCAGCTGGCAGGTGTTGCTCTGAATAGGGCTAGACCTGTCCTTGGATCTAGGACAGGTCAAAGAAATGTCAGGTTCTGAGTGGTGCAAAGACATGTCCGAGACCAGATTCTCAATGGCTGCCTGACTCCATTTTTGTATGTCTGAACTCTGATTACTCCATTAAAATTTCAATCTGTCATCAAGAGCAGGGAAGGGAGATTGTACACAGAACAACAGGTATGGATTTGGTGGGGAATGGGAGGCAGATTCTTCATTAAACAGACCCACAGTACCAGTACATGTAGACCCGAACAGGAGATGACAGTTAGTGGTCATGAAGATCTAAATATCACTGGAAATGTTAACACTAGAATACTAATGACAGTGCTTCACAAATAGGAGTTCTACAACATATCACCATATTTGTTCAAAACTGATTAGTGAAGTTATTCCTAAGCTCTTTTAGTAAGAAAAAAATAAGTGTTTGTCAAGACCTAATTACAAAATACTTTATTCCTCAGGTTTACATGAGTTCATGTAACAGAGAATTTAACACAATTTTATCTCTTATGATTCTCTCAATTACCTTTCCCAAAGATAAAATTATTTCCATTTTTATGATGGGCCTTCAAGATTCAGTTCTTGTGCCAAGGACACAGCACCTGCAGGTTATAGAGCTAAGCCTGGAATTCACATCTCCTGAGTCAGGCATGCCTCCTCATAAGCAAACACTCAGTTCACCAGGGTCACCACACTTACTGCATATGTACCATGATTCAATATTCTGTGACTCATCCTAGTCAATGACTTTCCAGATATATAAAGTGAGTTAATGATTACTGCACCAGTTCATGAAAATCAGAGTCATACAAGTTTAATTTTGTAACCTTCATACTCAAGCAAGTCATTGGATGATTGGATGGCATCACTGACTCAATGGACATGAGTTTAAGCAAACTCCTGGAGATGGAGAAGGACAGGAAAGCCTGGCATGCTGCAGTCCATGGCGTCAGAAAGAGTCAGACACAACTTAGCAACTGAACAACAAGACTCAGTGTAACCTTCATTTCCTACAAAAAGAAGCAGTAATTTGCTACCTACCTCACACAGCCGTATGCTCTAAAAGACAAGCCAGCTTATATCAGATGAAATAAGTTCAATCACTTGTTTTAGAGCAGCTGTTTTTATTTTTTGAGAAATGGGTGTGTGACTGAAGTTCACAGAGTCACAGATTCTGACACAACTTAGCAACTGAACAACAAAATGCCTGCTCTGCTCCACTTGCCTTCTGATGAAGCTCATTGCTTTTCATTGAATGAAAGGGTCAAAGATAATTTAAATGCTGAAGGGATTTCTGAGATCAGTTAGTCTAATTTACTTTTCTGATGAGCAATTGATTACAGTGAGACAAAGTGTCCTCATTGTATCAGTACAAGGCCTTGCATTAGAATCCCATTCTTCCAGCTCCCAGTTACATCTCACATTAAGTAACATTCCTGCTGCTGTCCAAATGATCAGCATTAAGATCTTCATTGTCATACAGCAATACAAACCTGACTTCGGCTATAATTGTGGATGCACCTCTTTCTTTTTAATTAATATAATTTATTTTATGGTAATTATAAATAAAACAACTATAAACATTCATGTGCAGGTTTTTATGTGAACATAAGTTTTCAACTCATTGGTGTACCAAGGAATGTGATTGCTGAATCATATGGTAAACATGTGTTTAGCTTTCTAAGAAACCTATCAACTATCTTCCAAAGTGGCTGTACCATTTTGCATTCCCAAAAACAATGACTGAGAGTCCCTATTGCTCCACATCCTTGCCAATATTTGGTTTTGTCAATGGTCTGGACTTTGGCCATTCTGTAGTGTTTTCTAATTGCTGTTTTCCTCTGCAAATGTCTAATGAAACATGATGTTGAGCATTTTTCACATGCTTATTTGCCATGTCTACATATTCTTGCCATTTTTAGGGTGGGTCCTATTATTTTTATTTTTATTGAATTATAATTGATAAACAGTGTTGTGTTAGTTTCTGGTGTACAGCAAAATGATTCAGAGAGAGATATATATCTTTTTCATACACTTTTCCATTATGGTTACAAGGTATTGAAAATAATTCCCTGTGCTATACAGTAGGACCTTGTTATTTATCTGTTTTATACACATATATTAGTTTGTATCTGCTAAGAGACATTACTTTGCCAACAAAGGTCCTTCTAGTCAAGGCTATAGTTTTTCCAATGGTCATGTATGGATGTGAGAGTTGGACTGTGAAAAAAGCTGATCACCGAAGATTGATGTTTTTGAACTGTGGTGTTGGAGAAGACTCTTGAGAATCCCTTGGACTACAAGGAGATCCAACAAGTCCATCCTAAAGGAGATCAGTCCTAGGTGTTCATTGGAAGGACTGATGCTAAAGCTGAAACTCCAATACTTTGGCCACCTCATGCGAAGAGTTGACTCATTGGAAAAGACCCTGATGCTGGGAGGGATTGTGGGCAGGAGGAGACGGGGACGACAGAGGATGAGATGGCTGGATGGCATCACCGACTCGATGGACATGAGTTTGAGTGAACTCTGGGATTTGGTGATGGACAGGGAGGCCTGGCATGCTGCGATTCATGGGTTCGCAAAGAGTCGGACACAACTGAGCGACTGAACTGAACTGAACTGATAGATACATTCAACTCTCCTGTGAACTAGGCTTAAGATACATCTATATATACCTCTTTATCAGTATACATAATAAGACAAATAGAAAGTCCCTGCATTTTGGCAACAACAATAGAGAAAGGAACTAAAAGTCTCTGAATTCAAGAAGTGGATTCTTCCCTAACCTTGCCTCTCGGCTATGCACCTCACTTTTCCTCTTTTTCTGCCCAGTGTCCCTGAGTGTAGAGCCTATTGGTTTCAGTTTCTCTGAAGAATAAGCCTCTCTCATCCACTGGAGAAAATGTTACGTGATAAAAGGATTTGTCAAGGGGACAAGGCAGAGACAGCTACTTTTTTCAGTCTCTTTTTCCTTCTACCCTCTTTGACATTTGGTACTTCTAAATACTGAACTTTATGGGGTTATAGTGATACATATTAACTTTGATTAGGTACCTTTTCCTTTCTACATTTAGGATGCAACTTCATCTTCCCTACTGAGTTCATTATTACTCCTCAGTATGTTCTCTGTGCTTCAGAAACATGCTGAAGATTTGCTGGCTATTTCCTGACCTCCTCTCATTCAACTTTAAAACTCTTAGTCTTGTTTGTAATAAGTTTTTAATGGGATGGTGAAACAGGACAAGATAATGTCTTTTCTAACCCACCACACGCAATCATAAATTCTTACAAGGTAAATTTCAAAAAAAAAAAAAGTACTTTGTAAAATATAAAATGGTTGACCCTCAAAATTCTTATTTTGGCAAGCATCATTTTTATAGAAACAGGCTTCTGGTCTAAAAAAAAAAAAAATACCTTTATAGGCATCCTATGACTAAAAGGTACAATTTCTTGTGACTCTAAATGCTTAGAGCACTTCCCAGAATGTGGGCCTTCCTGGTGTCTCAGATGGTAAAGAATTTGCCTGCAATGCAGGGGACCCAGGTTCAATTCCTGGGTCAGGAAGCTCCCTTGGAGAATGGAATGGCAACCCACTCCTGTATTCTTGCCTAGAGAATTCCATGGACAGAAGAGCCTAGAGGGCTACAGTACATAGGGTCACAAAGTATCAGACACAACTAAGTGACTTTCACTCACTCATCACTCCCAGAATGTGAATGTTATCTCAGGCTACCTCATTCAGTTTTAGATTTTCCACTCAGACTTCAATAAGGAGAAATTCCATTTTCCCTACTCTGATTTTAGAACACAGCATTTTTAGAATGAGCAAACATGTAAGTGGCCCTTCCATAATAAAACCAATATGCAGTCCCAGGCCATGAAATGAAATGACCTCTCATGAAATCCAGATGCTGCTGCATTGATTTTGCTGCTATCCACCATGTCTTCAACCTCTCAGCTTATGCAAAGATGTTCTCTCTTTATTCAATGAAGGGTCCCTTCATTAAATCTGAAAACATTAAGCTGCTCAAACAGAGGTTTAAGTAATTCTCTAAGAGTAACAAGACGGAAAGCACTCCCAGTTTCTTTCCAGTATCTCTTCTGAAATCTCCCTGACCACCATGTTATCATACCTATGGCCTCTGGGTGCTTCAGCAGGAGGAGGAGCCCATATCCCAGGGCAATGCTTGTTGTCTCTGTCCCAGCTCCAAACAAATCAAATATAGTAGCTGTCAAGCTTCCAAATGGAAAGTCCAACTGTTGGTTGTGCTTTTCCTAGGAATGATTTGATACAATTATTTGACAGGCTAACTTTTCAGAATTACAAGTAATCCAAAATAACTCACATTATTTTAAAGTTAAGCCTATTTTATATGTGTGTGTGTGTGTGTGTGTACGCTAAGCCATTCAGTCGTGTCTGATTCTTTGTGACCCTAGGGACTGTAGCCCACTAGGCTCCTCTGTCCATGGGATTTTCCAGGCAAGAATACTGGAGTGGATTGCTGTGCCCTGCTTCAGGGGATCTTCCCAACCCAGGGATCGAACCTACGTTTTTTACATCTCCTGTATCGGCAGATGGGTTCTTTACCACTAATGCCACCTGGGAAGCCATACACACACACACACACACACACACACTGCAAGGTGCAATTTTAGAAAAAAACTACTGTAAAATATAGCAAGAGATTATAGATCAGCTGACTCAAACATCAGTTTCTCCTAACTTATTCCTCGTTTGCCTAAAAGTTCCATTCATCAGCCTCTTTTGCATTTAGGTGAGCCAAGCAGTGGGCTTCCCTGGTGGCTCAGTAGTAAGGAATCCACTTGCCAATGCAGGAGATGTGGGTTCGACCCCTGGGTTGGAAAGATCCCCTGGAGTAGGAAATAGAAACCCACTCCAGGATTCTTGCCTGGGAAATTTCATGGACAGAGGAGCCTGGCAGATTACAGCCCTTGGGGTCACAAAAGAGTCACACACAACTTAGCGACTAGACAACAACAAGAAGCAACACAGTTTTTGCCAGTGAGATACAAGCAGAAGGCTATTAGAGTTATTTCCACTATGCCCTCCTTCCTACCCAAAACAAATATTTGAAGGAGTTATTAGAATACACCAACATCATTTTGGGACAAGAAGTTTTAATAATGAGTGAGCCTGGCAGGCTACAGTCCAAAGGTTTGCAAAGAGTCAAACACGACTGAGGCGACTTAGCTTACACACATATGAGCTCCATGTACTCAGCATAAGTAAATAAAAATGGAAGTTATCTGAATCCCTGATGTTTCAGGACTACTGTACTATTCCTAGACTGACAGAAGATTCTTTGTACGTGAGATAAATATAGCCACTATTCGTTAAAACATTTATTAATAGGTTTTCTCTTATTTATAGATGAACAAAATCTTAATTAGTAGAAGTAGATAAATTAGGGCCATAACATGAAAGATGTTATAAGCCTGAATCAAGATTTAATAATTCTCTTCTTTGTTAAAAATGTACATGAACCCAATACTTCTGTATATTCACGATGAAGCTGAAATTGTACAAAAGCTAATACTGCAGCACAACCTGAAATTAACTATATGTAAATTATAATAAAGAGGATGGATTCACAAAGACAATACAGGACCATCATGGTTGTATTCCATATGCAATGCAATTAGCAGCTTGACCTAAGAAACAAATGTAAGAATAAAAAGAATATACAGCTTGAAGTTACACTACCATCATAAAAACAGAAAGTTGAGGCTTTCTCTGCCCAAGGGGAAAAAGGGATGGGAAGGAGTAATGCAATGCCAAAGGTGACAAACTAAGAGAATATCTCTCATAAATAAGGAGACAGACAGCAATCGAAAAGGACAGGTAATGCTGTTTTAGGACTGATGCGATGATGTGACACAGAATACATAACAAGCAGGCAGTTTTAAATACTGAGTTGAAGGGATTGTTAACATGCAAAAAGACCATATTTTGTAAACATGTCCCTAGACTAGCATCAATTTTATGATGCATTTATAATCTCCAGGGCCCCACTGCCATTATTATGTAATAAACACAATTAAGACAAATGCCAAAGAATACTCAAACTACGACACAATTGCATTCATCTCACACACTAGTAAAGTCATGCTCAAAATTCTCCAAGCCGGGCTTCAGCAATATATGAACTGTGAACTTCCAGATGTTCCAGCAGGTTTTAGAAAAGGCAGAGGAACCAGAGATCAAATTGTCAACATCCGCTGGATCATGGAGAAAGCAAGAGAGTTCCAGAAAAACATCTACTTCTGCTTCATTGACTATGCCAAAGCCTTTGACTGTGTGGATCACAAGAAACTGTGGAACATTCTGAAAGAGTTGGGAATCCCAGACCACCTGACCTGCCTCTTGAGAAACCTGTATACTGGTCAGGAAGCAACAGTCAGAACTGGACATGGAACAACAGACTGGTTCCAAATAGGAAAAGGAGTACGTCAAGGTTGTATATTGTCACCCTGCTTATTTAACTTATATGCAGAGTACATCATGAGGAATGCTGGGCTGGAAGAAGCACAAGCTGGAATCAAGATTGCTGGGAGAAGTATCAATAACCTCAGATATGCAGATGACACCACCCTTATGGCAGAAAGTGAAGAGGAACTAAAAAGCCTCTTGATGAAAGTGAAAGAGGAGAGTGAAAAGTTTGGCTTGAAGCTCAGTTCAGTTCAGTTCAGTTGCTCAGTCGTGTCCGACTCTCCACGACCCCATGAATCACAGCACGCCAGGCCTCCCTGTCCATCACCAACTCCCGGAGTACACTCTAACTCATGTCCACAGAGTCGGTGATGCCATCCAGCCATCTCATTCTCCGTCGTCCCCTTCTCCTCCCGCCCCCAACCTTTCCCAGCATCAGAGTCTTTTCCAGTGAGTCAACTCGTCGCATGAGGTGGCCAAAGTATTGGAGTTTCAGCTTCAGCATCAGTCCTTCCAATGAACATCCAGGGTTGATCTCCTTTAGAATGGACTGGTTGGATCTCCTTGCAGTATAAGGGAGTCTCAAGAGTCTTTTCCAACACCACAGTTCAAAAGCATCGATTCTTCGGCGATCAGCTTTCTTCACAGTCCAACTCTCACATCCATACATGACCACGGGAAAAACCATTGCCTTGACTAGACGGACCTTGGTTGGCAAAGTAATGTCTCTGCTTTTTAATATACTATCAAGGTTGGTCATAACTTTCCTTCCAAGGAGCAAGCGTCTTTTAATTTCATGGCTGCAATCAGCATCTGCAGTGATTTTGGAGCCCAAAAAAATAAAGTCTGACACTGTTTCCACTGTTTTTCCATCTATTTCCCATGAAGTGATGGGACCAGATGCCATGATCTTTGCTTTCTGAATGTTGAGCTTCAAGCCAACCTTTTCACTCTCCTCTTTCACTTTCATCAAGAGGATTTTGAGTTCCTCTTCATTCACTGGAAAAAGAGTCTGATGCTGGGAGGGATTGGGGGTGGGAGGAGATGGGAACGACAGAGAATGAGATGGCTGGATGGCATCACCGACTCGATGGACATGAGTTTGTGTGAACTCCGGGAGTTGGTGATGGACAGGGAGGCCTGGCATGCTGTGATTTATGGGGTCGCAAAGAGTCAGACACGACTGAGCGACTGAACTCACTAAACTGAACTGAAACTCTCTGAATGTGTGGCTCTTGTTAATTTCCTTCAGTAATAGTGGCATCACACAAGCCTTTGGCTTCTCATTTCAAAATTACTCAAGTCAGTAAGAAAAGCAGTGCTCTCATAAAACATTAGTGTTTCCATTTCTTGTATTTGATTTGCAGACACAGTGGTTATGTGTACACAGCCTATCATTATTACACAAAACAATTAAAGAAAACCTAAATAAACAAATAACTTACCTTGTCACAGATCTGGACACTCAGTATTGTGAGGATGGCATGTCTAGTGTAATGTCACACAAAAGGCAGAGAGGAAGTTCTAGGAATCAGTCCGTCCACTGAAACAACTACTGGCCACGCACAAAAGGTCTGAGCAATTATTTTTGTACCCTGAATATTAAACACTTGCAGCATCCAGGGGTATGCTTAGATAAATGTGTCTGGTACATAAATCAAACCAATGTTTTCTTAGGTCAGTCTCCCAGGCAATACAAATAAAACAAAAATAAACAAACAGGACCTAATGAAACTAGTAAGCTTTTGCACAGCAAAGGAAACCATAAACAAAATGAAAAGACAACCTACAGAATGGGAGAAAAGTATTTGCAAATGATGTGATCAACGAGTGCTTAATTTTCAAAATATACAGCTCATACAACTCAACAACACAAAAATAAACAACCCAGTTGATAAACAGGTAGAAGACCTAACCAGACATTTCTCCAAAGAATTCATACAGATGGTCAAACCAACAATCTAAATTCTGTACCCTTCAAAATTTCCTTAAAAAGTGAAGGAGAATTGAAGACTTTCTGAGCAAACAAGCAAACAAAATTGAGGGAATTTGTTGCCAGTTGACTGGCTTGCAAAGAATGTTTTAAAAATCTTTAGAGAGAAGGAAAATCATATAGGTCAGAAACACATCTACATAAAGAAAGTGTTATAAAGAAAGAATGAGTGACAGTAAAATAAAAAGTTTTGCTTATTTACTTTATTGCTTTAACAGATAAAAATTTGCAGAAAATAGTAACAATATATTTGATTATGTAATGGTTATGGATATATATATATATAAATATACATATGCTTATATATAAGTGGAATGAACCACAACGATACAAAGGATGGAAAGGAAGAAGTATAATTATTTTTTATCATAAGAGACATTAACTGTAAAGTGGAATGGTGTTATTTGCAAGTGCATCAGAGCATTTAAATATGTGAGGCAAAACTGACAGAACTTCAAGAAATAGAAACAAAATTAATAAAACACTTCAGTTCGGGTCAGTTCAGTTCACTCACTCAGTTGTGTCAGACCCTTTGCGACCCCGTGAACCACAGCATGCCAGGCCTCCCTGTCCATCACCAACTGCTGGAGTTTACCCAAACTCATGTCCATTGAGTCTGTAATGCCATCTAACCATCTCATCCTCTGTCATCCCCTTCTCCTCCTGCCTTCAATCTTTCCCAACATCAGGGTCTTTTCCAATGAGTAGCTCTTCACATCAGGTGGCCAAAGTATTGGAGTTTCAGCTTCAACATCAGTCCTTCCAATGAATACCCAGGATTGATTTTCTTTAGGATGGACTGGTTGGATCTCCTAATACTTAAATTTAATCAAGGAGGTGAAAGATCTGTACACTAGAAACTATAAAAAAGAAAACAAAGAAGATCAATTAATGAAAGATAGCCCATGTATATGAATAAGAAGAATTAATATTGTTAAAATGTCTATATTACCAAAATCAATCTACAGATTCAATGAAATACATACCAAAATAGAAGTTTTCACAGAAATAGAAAAAAAATTAAAATTCATATGCAAGGATTTCTCTGGTGGTCCAGTAGCTAAGAATCTGCCTACCAATGCAGTGGACATGGGTTCAGTCTCTGATCCAGGAAGATCCCACATGCCATGAGGCAACTAAGCCCATGCACCACAACTACTAAGTCCAGGCACCCTAGAGCTTATGCTCTGCCACAAAAGAAGCCACCACAGTGAGAAGTCCATGCACCACAACTAGAGAATAGCTCCTATTTGCCACAGCTAGAGAAAGCCTGCAGAGGAATGAAGATCCAGCGCAGTCAAAAGTCAATAATTAAATTTTTTTAATTCATATGGAACAACAAAGGATCCTGCATAGCCACTGCAATACTAAAAAAGAACAAGGGTGGAGGAATTGCAGTTTTTAATTTCAAACTATATTACAGCTATAATTATCAAAATAGTATAAAAACAGCCTCACAGACCAATATAAAAGAATAAAGAACCCAGAAATAAATGAACAAATTTATGATCAACTGATCTCAAGACACATAATGTGGAAAGCACAATCTCTCAAAAATAGAGTGCTGGGAAAACTAGATCACCACCTGCAAAAAAAAAAGAATTTAAATCATTATCTTACAACATACAAAACATCACCTCAAAATGGACTAAAGACATAAACATAAGACCTAAAGCCATGAAACACCTAGAAGAAAGCATAAAGGGAAACCTTCTTTATATTGGTCTGGGCAATGATTTGTTCAATATGATACCAACAGCATAGGAAAAACAAGCAAAAATACAATATTTTTTCCTACCAGTAATCCTAGCCAGGAGTACCCAGGAAGTACAGAGTACATCTTATGGCCCAGTCTGGCAGAGAAGCAAGTTCAAAATCCCATTCAACTCCTAAGCATAGCCTCCAGCATACATGTATCAAAACAGCGTATTGTACACATTAAATGGGCTTCTCCAGTGGCTCAGTGGTAAAGAATCTGCCTGCAACACAGTAGACACAGGTTTGATCCCTGGGTCTGGGAGATCCCCTTGAGGAGGGCATGGCAACCCACTCCAGTATTCTTACCTGGAGAATCCCATGGAGAGAGAAGCCTGGTGGGTTACAGTCCATAGGGTCCCAAAGAGTTGTATACAACTAAAGTGATTGAGCATGGAGGCACACACACATTAAATACATAAAAAATTTCCAAGTATTACTGAGGTATAATTGACAGGTAAAAAATTATTTAATTGAAATAGAAGAACTATCCAGACCAACTGGGCTTCTCTGATAGCTCAGCTGGTAAAGAATCTGCCTGCAATGAGGGAGATCTGGGTTCGATCCTTAGGTTGAGAAGATCCCTGGAAAAGGGAATGGCTACCCACTCCAGTATTCTGGCCAGTATTCACATTAACTAGGCTAGCTTTAATAATTACAAAAAATTATAAAATACATATTGGCCACTATATGGGTAAACAGGACGCCTGTACATTGCTCGTGGGAACATGACTGCTGTAGTCACTGTGGAAAAGGTTGGCAGTTACTCAAAATTAGACATAGAAGGAACAAGATGGCGGAGGAATAGGATAGCGAGACCACTCTCTCCCCCACAAATTCATCAAAAGAACATTTGAACGCAGAGTAAAGTCCACAAAACTACTTCTGAATGCTGGCAGAGGACGTCAGGCACCCAGAAAAGCAGACCATTGTCTTCGAAAGGAGGTAGGAAAAAACATAAAAGATAAAAAGCGAGACAAAAGAAGTAAGGACAGAGCTCCGTCCCGGGAAGGGAGGCTTTAAAAAGAGAGAACTTTCCAAACACCAGGAAACACTCTCACTGGCGAATCTGTGGCGAGCCTTGGAAGCTCAGAGGGCCACATAACCCTCTTTTTTTTTTTAAGATTTTTTAAAAACCCACAGATTACCCGCCAAATGGTAACTCCCAGCGGAGAAGCAGCGCAGACGCCTGCATACACCATTAGCAAGTGGGGGCTGGGCAGGGAGGAGCCGGCTGAACTGCTTAGAGAGAGGACTGGGCTTGAATGCTGCGAGAACAATTTGAGAGAACTGGGGAGAGCAAAGCAGACTGTGGGATAGCTTCCCCACGAAAAGGCGGAAAGCTCTAACCTACGACTCGGCCAGCCCTGCTCACAGAATAAAGGACTGAGCAGAGTGAGCCGGCTACGGCTGGCCCATCCGCCATCCCCCGCCGAGACAGGCAGGGAGTGCAGCCAGAGCCGGAGCGGGCAACCGCGGCCCCAGAAAGGCATCTGATACAAACTGCAGACAGGCTTGTTGCTATTCAGGACTTCTTGGGCTCGGGCCGGGCGATATCCCCCTGAGAAGGTGCGCCGGTTGTACACCCAGAAAACTGAGTGGCGGGGACTGGGGAGGCGATAAGTCGCAGAGACCGCGCTCGCCAAACACCTGGTGCCCTGAGCTGCTCGGACCGGGGAAGGCACAAAACGCAGGCCCAACCAAGTCTGCACCTTTGTGGAGTACCTGAGAACCTGAACTTGAGCCGCTCAGACCTGGGAAGTGCATACAACCCGGCGCCGGCCTCAGACAGTTCCCGGCAGAGCAACCTAGAGACTGTGCAGTATAGACTGGGACAGCATACGTGCTGTGAGCGGGGGCAAACCCAGTGTGGCCAAGATGCTGCAAGCACTCCCCACAGACGCCAGAGATATTCGACTGCAGCGTTCCTCCCTTCCCAGAACAGGACTGAATAACTGAGCCTTAAAAAGTGTCCACCCGCCCCCTAGTATCAGGGCGGAAATTAGACACTGAAGAGACCAGCAAACAGAAGCTAAAACAGAGGGAACCACCTTGGAAATGACAGATAGAGACGTCTAGAGGCTACTCCAAGAATAAGACCAAAAACCAGAGGCAAGAGGCTTAAGCCGAATCCTGAGAACACCAGAGAACTCCTGACTCCAGGGAACATTAATCGATAGGAGCTCATCAAACGTCTCCATACCTACACTAAAACCAAGCACCACCCAAGGGTCAACAAGTTCCAGAACAAGACATACCACGCATATTCTCCAGTAACACAGGAAACTAGCCCTGAGCTTCAATATACAGGCTGCCCAAAGTCACTCCAAACCCACTGACATCTCATAACTCATTACTGGACACTTCATTGCACTCCAGAGAGAACAAATCCAGCTCCACCCACCAGAACACCGACACAAGCTTCCATAACCAGGGAACTTTGACAAGTCACCTGTCCAACCCCACACACAGAGAGGAAACTACATAATAAAGAGATCTCCACAAAACGGCCAGAAGAGGGAAAGGCCACCCCAAGCAAAGAATTATAAGAAAGATGAAGAGGCAAAGAAATACCCAGCAAGTAAAGGAACAAGATAAATGCCCACCAACACAAACAAAAGAGGAAGATATAGGGAATCTACCTGATAAAGAATTTCGAATTTTGGTGGTGAAAATGATTCAAAATCTTGAAAGCAAAATGGAATTACAGATAAATAACCTGGAGAAAAGGATTGAGAAGATGGAATAAAGGTTTAAGAAGGACTTAGAGGAAATAAAAAAGAGTCAATATACAATGAGTAATGCAATAGATGAGATCAGAAACACTCTGGAGGGAACAAACAGTAGAATAACAGAGGCAGAAGACAGGATAAGCGAGCTAGAAGATAGAATTGTAGAAATAAATGAAACAGAGAGGAAAAAAGAAAAACAAATTAAAAGAAATGAGAACAATATTAGAGACCTCTGGGACAATGTTAAACGCTCCAACATTCGAATCATAGGAGTCCCAGAAGAAGAAGACAAAAAGAAAGACCATGAAAGAATACTTGAGGAGATAATAGTTGAAAAATTCCCTAAAATAGGGAAATAAATAATCACCCAAGTCCAAGAAACCCAGAGAGTCCCCAACAGGATAAACCCAAGGCGAAATACTCCAAGACACATATTAATCAAATTAACAAAGATCAAACACAAAGAACAAATATTAAAAGCAGCAAGGGAAAAACAGCAAATAACACACAAGGGGATTCCCATAAGGATAACAGCTGATCTTTCAACAGAAACTCTTCAGGCCAGGAGGGAATGGCAAGACATACTTAAAATGATGAAAGAAAATAACCTACAGCCCAGATTACTGTACCCAGCAAGGATCTCATTCAAATATGAAGGAGAAATCAAAAGCTTTACAGAAAAGCAAAAGCTGAGAGAATTCAGCATTACCAAACCAGCTCTCCAACAAATGCTAAAGGATCTTTTCTAGACAGGAAACACAGAAAGGGTGTATAAACTCGAAACCAAGGCAATAAAGAAAATGGCTACGGGATCGTACTTATCAATAATTACCTTAAACGTAAATGGGTTGAATGCCCCAACCAAAAGACAAAGGCTGGCTGAATGGATACAAAAACAAGACCCCCATATATGTTGTCTGCAAGAGACCCACCTCAAAACGAGGGACACATACAGACTGAAAGTAAAGGGCTGGAAAAAGATATTCCATGCAAATAGAGACCAAAAGAAAGCAGGAGTAGCAATACTCATATCAGATAAAATAGACTTTAAAACAAAGGCTGTGAAAAGAGACAAAGAAGGAAACTACATAATGATCAAAGGATCAATCCAAGATGAAGATATAACAATTATAAATATTTATGCACCCAACATAGGAGCACTGCAATATGTAAGACAATTACTAACAAGTATGAAAGGGGAAATTAACAATAATGCAATAATAGTGGGAGATTTTAATACCCCACTTACATCTATGGATAGATCAACTAAACAGAAAATTAACAAGGAAACACAAACTTTAAATGATACAATAGACCAGTTAGACCTAATAGATATCTATAGGACATTTCATCCCAAAACAATGAATTTCACCTTTTTCTCAAGTGCACACGGAACCTTTTCCAGGATAGATCACATCCTGGGCCATAAATCTAGCCTTGGTAAATTCAAAAAAGTTGAAATCATTCCATGCATCTTTTCTGACCACAATGCAGTAAGATTAGATCTCAATTACGGGAGAAAAACTATTAAAAATGCCAACATATGGAGGCTGAACATCACGCTGCTGAATAATGAACAAATCATAGAAGAAATCAAAAGAGAAATCAAAATATGCATAGAAATGAATGAAAATGAAAACACAACAACCCAAAACCTCTGGGACACTGTAAAAGCAGTGCTAAGGGGGAAGTTCATAGCAATACGGGCACACCTCAAGAAACAAGAAAAAAGTCAACTAAATAACCTAACTCTACATCTAAAGCAACTAGAAAAGGAAGAAATGAAGAACCCCAGGGTCAGTAGAAGGAAAGAAATCGTAAAAATTAGGGCAGAGATAAATGCAAAAGAAACAAAAGAGACCATAGCAAAAATCAACAAAGCCAAAAGCTGGTTCTTTGAGAAGGTAAATAAAATTGACAAACCACTAGCCAGACTTATCAAGAAACAAAGGGAGAAGAACCAAATCAATACAATTAGAAATGAAAATGGAGAGATCACAACTGACAACACAGAAATACAAAGGATTATTAGAGAATACTATCAGCAATTATATGGCAATAAAATGAATAACCTGGAAGAAATGGACAAATTCCTAGAAAAGTACAACTTTCCAAAAATGAACCAGGAAGAAATAGAAAATCTGAACAGACCCATCACAAGCACGGAACTAGAGGCTGTAATCAAGAATCTTCCAGCAAACAAAAGCCCAGGTCCAGACGGCTTCACAGCCAAATTCTACCAAAAATTTAGAGAAGAGCTAACACCTATTCTACTCAAACTCTTCCAGAATATTGCTGAGGAAGGGAAACTTCCAAACTCATTCTATGAGGCCACCATCACCCTAATCCCAAAACCTGGTAAAGACCCCACAAAAAAAGAAAACTACAGGCCAATATCACTGATGAACATAGATGCAAAAATCCTTAACAAAATTCTAGCAATCAGAATCCAACAACATATTAAGAAGATCATACATCATGACCAAGTGGGCTTTATCCCAGGAATGCAAGGATTCTTCAATATCCGCAAATCAATCAACGTAATACACCACATTAACAAACTGAAAAATAAAAATCATATGATTATCTCAATAGATGCAGAGAAAGCCTTTGACAAAATTCAACATCCATTTATGATAAAAACCCTCCAGAAAGTGGGAATAGAAGGGACATATCTCAACATAATAAAAGCTATATATGACAAACCCACAGCAAACATTATCCTCAGTGGTGAAAAACTGAAAGCATTTCCCCTAAAGTCAGGAACAAGACAAGGGTGCCCACTCTCACCACTACTATTCAACATAGTTCTGGAAGTTTTGGCCACAGCAATCAGAGCCGAAAAAGACATAAAATGAATCCAAATTGGAAAAGAAGAAGTAAAACTTTCACTGTTCGCTGATGACATGATCCTCTACACAGAAAACCCTAGAGACTCCACCAGAAAACTACTAGAGCTAATCAATGATTACAGTAACGTTTCAGGATATAAAATCAACACACAGAAATCCCTTGCATTCCTATACACTAATAATGAGAAAATAGAAAGAGAAATTAAGGAAACTATTCCATTCACTGTTGCAACGAAAAGAATTAAATACTTAGGAATATATCTACCTAAGGAAACAAAAGACTTGTACATAGAAAACTATAAAACACTACTGAAAGCAATCAAAGAGGACACTAATAGATGGAGAAATATACCATGTTCATGGATTGGAAGAATAAATATTGTAAAAATGAGTATACTACCCAAAGTAATTTATACATTCAATGCAATCCCTATCAAGCTACCTACGATATTTTTCACAGAACTAGAACAAATAATCTCACAATTTATATGGAAATACAAAAAACCTCGAATAGCCAAAGCAATCTTGAGGAAGAAAAATGGAACTGGGGGAATTAACCTGCCGGACTTCAGGCTCTACTACAAAGCCACAGTCATCAAGACAATATGGTACTGGCATAAAGACAGATATATAGATCAATGGAACAAAATAGAAAGCCCAGAGATAAATCCACGCACCTATGGACACCTCATCTTTGACAAAGGAGGCAAGAATATAAAATGGAGAAAAGACAGTCTCTTTAACAAGTGGTGCTGGGAAAACTGGTCAGCCACCTGTAAAAGAATGAAACTAGAACACTTCCTAACACCATATACAAAAATAAATTCAAAATGGATTAGAGAGCTAAATGTAAGACCAGAAACTATAAAACTCCTAGAGGAGAACGTAGGCAAAACACTCTCCGACATAAATCACAGCAGGATCCTCCATGACCCACCTCCCAAAATATTGGAAATAAAAGCAAAAATAAACAAATGGGACCTAATTAAAATCAAAAGCTTCTGCACAGCAAAGGAAACTATTAGTAAGGTGAAAAGACAGCCTTCAGAATGGGAGAAAATAATAGCAAATGAAGCAACGGATAAAGGATTAATCTCCAAAATATACAAGCAGCTCCTGTAGCTCAATTCCAGAAAAATAAATGACCCAATCAAGAAATGGGCCAAAGAACTAAACAGACATTTCTCCAAAGAAGACATAAAGATGGCTAACAAACACATGAAAAAATGCTCAACATCCCTCATAATCAGAGAGATGCAAATCAAAACCACAATGAGATACCATTTCACACCAGTCAGAATGGCTGCTATCCAAAAGTCTACATGCAATAAATGCTGGAGAGGATGTGGAGAGAAAGAAAAACTCTTACACTGTTGGTGGGAATGCAAACTAGTACAGCCACTATGGAGAACAGTGTGGAGATTCCTCAAAAAACTGGAAATAGAACTGCCATATGATCCAGCAATCGCACTCCTGGGCATATACACCGAGGAAACCAGAATTGAAAGAGACACATGTACTCCAATGTTCACTGCAGCACTGTTTATAATAGCCAGGACATGGAAGCAACCTAGATGTCCATCTGCAGACGAATGGATAAGAAAGCTTTGGTACATATACACAATGGAGTATTATTCAGCCATTAAAAAGAATACATTTGAATCAGTTCTAATGAGGTGGATGAAACTGGAGCCTATTATACAGAGTGAAGTAAGCCAGAAAGAAAAACACCAATACAGTATACTAACGCATATATATGGAATTGAGAAAGATGCAAATGATAACCCTGTATACGAGACAGCAAAAGAGACTCAGATGTATAGAACAGTCTTTGGGACTCTATGGGAGAGGGTGAGGGTGGGAGGATTTGGGAGAATGACATTGAAACACGTATGTTGTCACATGTGAAACGAATCACTAGTTCAGGGTCAATGCATGTTATAGGATGCTCGGGGCTGGCATGCGGGGATGACCCAGAGGGAGGATAAAGGGAGGAGGGAGGTGGGAGGGGGGTTCAGGAGGGGGAACTTATATAAACCCGGGGTGAATTCATGTCAATGTATGGCAAAACCAACCAATATAATATTGTAAAATAATTTGCCTCCAATAAAAAATAATTACCAAAAAAAACAAAACAAAAAAAAATTGCCACATATCTCATCAATTCTACTCCTATAAATACACCCCACAAAAATGAAAAAATGTCCATCTAAAACTTGTACACAAATGTTTACAGTAACACTGTTCATAAGACTCAAAGACAGAAACAACATAGATGAATGGATTAAAAAAATTATAATGTGTGCAAAAATGGAATATTATTCATCCATAAAAGAAAGTAACAAAGTACTGATACATGCAACTTAGATTAAGCTCCTAAATACTATATTAGGTGAAAGAGCTAGAAACAAAAGGGACAATGCTATGCGACCTTTCATATGATATATACATAATAGGCAAATTCATAGAGATATAAAGCAGATAACAGGTTAACACAAGATGTGTTAGTGATCATTTACTGGGAGGGTATGGTTCTGCAGAGTGATGGAAAAGTTTTGAAATTAGAGAGAGCAAATAATCACATAATATTGTGAGTGCAATAAACACCACTAAATTTTACACTTTAAATGGATAATTTATGGTATGTGAATTTCATCCTATTTTTTTAAGTGACATTACTCCACAAACTGATCTACAGATTTCCTACAATCCCTACCAAAATCACTACTGTCTTCCTGGCAAAAATTGATGAGTTTATCTGATAATTAGTCTGAAAATTCAGGGCACTGAGAATAGCCAAAATACTCCTAAAAATTAACAACAAAGTTAGGGGACTCACACTTCTCAATTTCAAAACTAACTATAATACAATGCTAGTAATTAAGAAGAACAGATAATGTGTTATGGTATAAGGTTTTCATATAGACTATTGGAAAAGATTTGAGATTACACAAATAAATCCTTCCACTGATTAAGTCAACTGATTTTTGACAAGGGTGCCATGATGGTTCGTGTGGGGAAAACAGTCTTTTCAACTAATGGTGCAGCGTTCAGAGTCTCGGATACCAGCCTCGAACTCCATATCTATGACAATTCATTTTATTTTACACTCAATTAAGGCTTCTGTCTTTCATTCACCTACTTTTTCCCATCATACACCTTTGCACCTATACATACACTATTCACCCATCTGAATTCCTTTTCTTCCCCTTCATCAGTTCAGGTCAGTTCAGTTCAGTTGCTCAGTCGTGTCCGACTCTTTGCGACCCCATGAATCACAGCACACCAGGTCTCCCTGTCCATCACCAACTCCTGGAGTTCACTCAAACTCATGTCCATCGAGTCGGTGATGCCATCCAGCCATCTCATCCTCTGTCATCCCCTTCTCCTCCTGCCCCCAATCCCTCCCAGCATCAGAGTCTTTTCCAGTGAGTTCTCCTTCATGCAAACATAGTAAATTTATTTTCAACAACCTGACATGCAGAAGTCCAGCTAGATTAAGCCATTCTCTTCCACTCCCTCAGTGTGTGCAGAGATCGTGCCCATCTTCATATTATACTATGATATTTGTATTTTATACCTTGTTTGTAATTATTTATTTTTCACCTGAGGAGTCATTCTGACTCTTCTTGGGTAGACTACTAGTACCCAAAAAGCAAGATCAATTTTTCTACTTATTTAAAAGTTAAATACTGTATCTTTCATAATGCTTAGTGTATATAATATATGCACACCATAGACACTTAAAATGTATGTTGGCATTACTTACTTGACCACTGAAACATTCTTAGTAAATTCAAAATTATTCAATCAATCACAAAATGCACAAGCAATCAAAGAACTGAACTGTCATTAACATTTTAACTGCTCCATTTTGATCAGAAAACAGTCAATAAATTCTCGAGGATTGTTAATATCCAGGGATGCTTGGTGTTTCCTTGTTTGCACCAAAAAATAATTTTGTAAATGAGCAGCATTTTTAAGTACTCTGTTATGACTCCCCGAGAAACAATCTAGGAGAGCAGGGAAAGTACTGCAGATCTAGAAGAGAAAACAGTAGTTTCTTAAATAAAAAACATTTAGTGAAGACTTACTTAATATGCCAAGCCCTGGTTAACAACTGTGGTATAAATATTAATATAATATGGTCTCTGTATTGAGAGAAATTTTCACTTCACAAATACATAATTTTCTGTGTTGACTGATGTATTTGAGGGAGAAAATTATGACCCTGGATCAAATATGATAATTTTTTCCTATACTCATATATCATGTTAATAGCATAAATGCACTTTTATCTCAGTTCTCTCATATTTTACCTCAATTCTTCCTTACCATCATGATATATAGAATGACATGAAATACTATGATTTAGACCCCTAGTCCAAGGTAAGGTACAGCGGCTGCGCCTTGCTGGAGCAGCTGGGAAGAGATACTCCACGACCAAGTGGAATATAAGGATCCAGTGTTCTGGGGAGGAAGGAACAAGATGGCGGAGGGATAAGCTGGCAAGACCACTTTCTCCCCCACAAATTCATCAAAAGAACATTTGAACGCGGAGTAAAGTCCACAAAACAACTTCTGAATACTGGCAGAGGACATCAGCCTCCCAGAAAAGCAGCCCATTGTCTTCTAAAGGAGAGAGAAGAAATCCAGCTCCACCCACCAGAACACTGACACATGCTTCCCTAACCAGGGAACCCGGACAAGTCACCCGTCCAACCCCACACACAGCGAAGAAACTACGTAATAAAGAGAACTTCACAAACTGCAAGAAGAGGGAAAGGCCACCCCAAGCAAAGCAATATAAGCAAGATGAAGAGGCAGAGAAATACCCAGCAAGTAAAGGAACAAGATAATTGCCCACCAACACAAACAAAAGAACAAGATATAGGGAATTTACCTGATAAAGAATTTCAAATTTTGATGGTGAAAATGATTCAAAATCTTGAAAGCAAAATGGAGTTACAGATAAATAACCTGGAGAAAAGGATTGAGAAGATGGAAGAAAGATTTAATAAGGACTTAGAAGAAATAAAAAAGAGTCAATATACAATGAATAATGCAATAGATGAGATCAGAAACACTCTGGAGGGAACAAACAGTAGAATAACAGAGGCAGAAGACAGGATAAGCGAACTAGAAGATAGAATTGTAGAAATAAATGAAACAGAGAGGAAAAAAGAAAAACGAATTAAAAGAAATGAGGACAATATTAGAGTCCTCTGGGACAATGTTAAATGCTCCAACATTCGAATCATAGGAGTCCCAGAAGAAGAAGACAAAAAGAAAGACCATGAGAGAATACTTGAGGAGATAATAGTTGAAAACTTCCCTAAAATGGGGAAAGAAATAATCACCCAAGTCCAAGAAACCCAGAGAGTCCCCAACAGGATAAACCCAAGGCGAAATACTCCAAGACACATATTAATCAAATTAACAAAGATCAAACACAAAGAACAAATATTAAAAGCAGCAAGGGAAAAGCAGCAAATAACGCATAAGGGGATTCCCATAAGGATAACAGCTGATCTTTCAACAGAAACTCTTCAGGCCAGAAGGGAGTGGCAAGACATACTTAAAGTGATGAAAGAAAATACCCTACAGCCCAGATTACTATACCCAGCAAGGATCTCATTCAAATATGAAGGAGAAATCAAAAGCTTTACAGACAAGCAAAAGCTGAGGGAATTCAGCATCACCAAACCAGCTCTCCAACAAATGCTAAAGGATCTTCTATAGACAGGATACACAGGAAGAGTATATAAACTTGAACCCAAAGCAATAAAGAAAATGGCTACGGGATCGTACTTATCAATAATTACCTTAAACGTAAATGGGTTGAAATTTTCAAAAAGGCTAGGAAACAATTCTCATAGCCATCAATAGTTCAGTGTTGAGTTCATGAATAGTTTTTAAAGTTTGGGACAAACTGTAGTATTTGCTATTTGAAGTACTATTTGTAATTGGCATATTACGATGTAACATTGGTCTTCATTTCCATCTTAAAACGCCTAAAAATGCCTAACAGGTTTTTAGATTTGTGAATTTTAGTTGAAATGTATTTTACGATGTTACTAAACCTGCAGAAATATTGAAATATTTCAGAGAACTTATTCACTGTACGTTTAATTTATTTTATTTATAAAAGTTATGAACTGTAGAAAGTTTTACTTGTTGGGTCAAATGCTTGTTGCTTCAAATGCTTGTTGCATTTGAAGTGCTAGTTACAAGAAAATCAAATACCTTCAATGTATAAATGCTATTAAGTTTTTAAAGGACTCTGGAGTATAAGTAAGTTTGTTTAAAGAAATTTAGTCTGTTCAACTTGAAAAAAATAAATAAAATTGGAAAAAAAAAAAAAAGAAATACTATGATTTACATTTGTAGATGACAAGAGAATTTAAACAACCTGAAAAGAACACAGAACTGGTCCTTGATGTTTCTACTTCTGTCTCATACACTGAAACATAAAATCAATATTTTAGGGCTGAAAGGATCCTAAAGAACCATGAAACACAACCAATATTTTAAGGATGAAGTAACTGGGCACCAGAGGAATTAAGTGATTTCTGTGATGTCTCTTAGGAAGAGGGTAGAACATAGCTTAGCGCAGAGTACACCTGTAATGTTTGTTTATGTTTCTTACACACAAAAAAACAATCATTTTGTCATTCCCAAAGCAATTACCTTGTAGGTTAAGATGCCAAATGAAGGATCAAGATTTCCCTCCTATCCTAGTTGTCCCCCTGGCAGCACTCTCCACTTTGAAGGAGATATTCTCCTTCTTACTAAATGCAGACATTTCTGTCAACTCATGTGCTTAAGTAGCAACTGTGTGTGGGTGGGTGTGCTAAGTTATATCAGTCGTGTCTGACACTTTGTGACCCCATGAACTGTAGCCTACCAGGCTCCTCTGTCCATGGGATTCTCCAGGCGAGAATACTGGAGTGGGTTGCCATTCCTTCCTTCCTGACCCAGGGATGGAACCTGCATCTCTCACATCTCCTGCATTGCAGATGGATTCTTTACCCATGAGCCACCGGGAAAGCCCTAAATAGCAACTAAGTGGTGTGAAATTAAAGTATCTCCTTCCACATCAATAAACAAGAAATGTCATAGCCATTAGTGATTTCTGGCCTCCAAATGTGAATGAGGGCTCCCAAAACTGAGATCTGACAGACGCTGCCACCCCCCAAGATGACTGCTGAGGAGCCGGCGGAAGGCAAGAAGAAACTTAAGGAGGCTGCATTCCTCCAAGAGAACAAGGAAACCGGATTTGGCCCCAGAGAGCTGAGGTGCATATGAAAGGAATGAATTCAATAAGCCAAGAGGCTTGCATCTTCTCATACACAGAACACTAAATTGCTTAACTTGATATCTGATCTTTGATGTTCAGACTGTTTGCTCCCTTTGTTGCAAACTTATATATAGCCTGACTCCCCCTCCTGCCTCCTTGGAACAGTTCTCTCAGAGCTACTGAGATGTGGTCACCCACACTCGGAATCCTAACCATTCCCACCAAATAAAATAACTCTCCACTTTCAGGATACGACTATATTTTTAGTCAACAGTGGAGATTGAATGACAAGACTTGTGAGTAATGGGAGCCTTTCCAGAAGGACCTAGAACTCCTTCAATTGCTGTAGGCATCCCTTTGGAGAAGTTACCAAAGTAGTTTCTGGAAATTGGTGTGAAAAACCACTGAACCGTGCACAGGACCTAACTGCAGTTCTGTTTTCTGGGCATGCATTTTCTTGTCTATCATCAAAGGGCTCAACCATCAGCCCCAGATGAGCACTCCATGATGCTAAGCTCTAGGCAGGACCGTGCGCTTCACACTTTCACCTCACAGCTTGGTGTATAGAGATCTGGACCTCATGGAGAAAACAGCAGAAATTATTCTGTTGGGGAAGCACACCCTCAGGGTGGGGAACAGCCCACCCTGGCCAGGCACCATAGTAACCATTTGCATGAGTTGTTTTATAACAGGAGGTCCTGGTAAGGAACAGGGAACTAATAAGCCTCCACCAACGAGAAGAGTTTGCTGCTGCTGCTGCTGCGTCACTTCAGTCGTGTCCGACTCTGTATGACCCCATAGACAGAAGCCCACCAGGGTCCCCCGTCCCTGGGATTCTCCAGGCAAGAACACTGAAGTGGGTTGCCATTTCCTTTTCCAATGTGTGAAAGTGAAGTCGCTCAGTCCTGTCGACCCTTAGCGACCCCACGGACTGCAGCCTACCAGGCTCTTCCATCCATGGGATTTTCTAGGCAAGAGTACTGGAGTGGCTTGCCATTGCCTTCTCCGAAATAGTCACTTAGGAAAGGTCAAAAGAAGACACCACCTGTCCGACCACCTCCCAGAATCCTTCTCTCTGGCATCTATCTTGGCTGAGCAAGGCGTGCACCACCAGGAAGGACTCTGAGTCAGAATGATTGGCTAAGGACAACCTGGAAACTAATCCCAACACCATAAAACCTGAGACTGCAAGCCATTTGACAGAGCAGTTCTCCTGGGTTCCCTTACCCTACTGCTCTCCACCCGGGTGCCCTTTCCCAATAAAATCTCTTGCTTTGTCAGCACATGTGTCTCCTCAGACAATTCATTTCCAAGTGTTTGACAAGAGCCCAGTTTCAGGCCCTGGAAGGGTCCCCCTCCTGCAACAATTCCTCAAGAAAGGAACTTGGCCTCACCTGAACCTATGGAGAGCTCAGAATCCTGAAGTTTTCATTCAATTTTTCCATTAGATTTAGAGAAGTCTGATCTTTATAATCAAAACGGTTCTGGAAAATAATGGAGCAGATCACATTGCAGGGAGCACAGCACAGGATGAAAGTGGGATCGCAGGGTGAGGCTAAAAAATCAGAAACAATTTTAGGACACCATTGAAGTATACAAATGAAACAATTAGTGTTTGTGATAACATGTGAAAGTTGTTTTAGAAACTTTAAACAATATCGTATCTACAAATTCCCTTAACAAATATTATATTCAAAAAATCAACACTTCACTTTTAACTTAAAATGAGTAGATTTCAGCATAGGTAATTAAATAATGGGTTGGTTTTTATTATTCAATTCACTTCCGCTGCCTTTTCTTGTACCCTTTTCACCCAAGATGCCTGTTAACTTGAAGAGAAAATGGTGAAAATTAAAGAGGTCATTTAAAAATACCATTTAATAACTGAAATTATGAGTGCTGAATATCATCTGTCTGGAAAGCCTGTAGGAAATTAAGCACTGCTATACAAAGGAGAATAATTAGGGACCTCAAAATATTTTTTGCTTAATGAACGGCTGAAAGAATCACATGTAGAATCAGAAGAGGGGAAGCTAACATGAGAGAGATTGTGGTTCATAAGGTTCAAGCCTCTGGCCTCATTGAATTCATTCCTTTCATATGCACCTTTAGCTATCTAGAGCCAAATCTGGTTTCTTGATTGTTTACATCCTTAATTCCTGGTTTACAGTCAGGGGTGGCAGATGTGGCAAATGGCTGCTTCTTGCATCCACCCCTTCCCCACCACACTCCCAGCTCCTCAGCAATCACCGTGGGGAGTGGCGGCATCTGCTGGATGGCAGGCATTGTGGCCCCTTTTGAGAGCCCTCACATTTGGAGGCCCAAAATCTCTGAAGGCTGTGACATTTCTTGCCCTCCAATATGGCAGGAAATATTTCATTTCACAGCATGTTTTAATAAATTCTCATTTTTTCCCCATCATTTAAATCAAGTTAATCATATTTCCAATGAAGGGCTCACTTTTTTTTTTATCTGAAGTATAGCTGAGTTACAATATATTAAAGGTGTACAACTGAAAATGTGATTCAATAGTCTTTATTGGTGAACCTAATATATATGTGTGGGAATTTAAAGCACAGGAAGAGAAAAGGAAAAAACATAACTCAAAAAGTCAGTCACTGAAATCAAGCAAGATCTCTAAAACAAAGGAGACTCAGTTGGGGGAGGTAGAGCAGATCTTTATCTAGTCCTGTGGCTGTTTATCTGAGACAGTCAGCTTTGGATGCCCCTTTGAAATGGATGCCTCAGCCATCAAAGATCAAATCAAACACTTGAATTACAAAACAGTTGGAAAATTGTCAAGATTTATATATACTCCACATTAGAAAATGCAAATCAGAAGCAAGAGATTTCACCTATTCCATCTGTTAGAACAGGCACTATCCAAAAAAAACAAGAAAGAAAGAAGGATGAAGGGATAGCAGGAAGGAGAGGGAGGGAGTGGAAAAGAAAATAACAACTGTTGGTGAGGGTGGGGAGGTAGAATACTACTACCAGAAGCTCCTATGGAAAACACTAGGATGGTTTCCCAAATAATTAAGACTAGAATTACCATATTACCAGCAATCCCCTTTCTGAGTTTCTATTCAAAAGAACTGACTCAAACTTTCAAAGTGAAATTTGTACTTCCATAACTGAGCGACTGAACTGAACTGAACCTTAAAAGTTGAAGTAAAACAACCTAAATATCCCCCAATGATTAATGAAAAAATAAATAATACACTGGAATAGTATGCAGCCATAAAAATGAAACAAATCTTCCCACATTATACAACATAAATGAACCTTGAGCAAACTGTACTAAGTGGAAAAAGCCAATCACAGTAGGATAAAGGATTCATGATTCCCCTTAAACGAAGTATCTAAATGAGCCAAATTTACAGAAACAAAAATTATCCATTTGGCCAAAAATTTCCTTTGTTGACGTAAAAAGAAAAGACATCTTTCATTTTCACCAAGAGCTTTATTGAACAACATATTCACCGTTTGTTCCCCTACCTTCTGCAATTTTTCACGCAACTTCATACTTCCATCTTACTAAAGTTTTTGGTTTTGAGCAAAGAAATGTTCCAGGTGTCTTTTACATTCTTCCAGGGAACTGAAAATTTTTTCATTAAGAGAATTTTGTAAAAACCAAAATAAATTGATATCCGAAGGTGCAATGTCCAGTGAGTATGGCAGCTGAATCAGAACTTCCCAGCCAAGCTGTAGAAGTTTCTGCCTGGTCATCAAAGAAACATGTGGTTTTGCATTATCCACATGGAGATTTATGCATTTTCAGTTGATTAATTCCAGACATTTTTCATCAAGTGCTAACTGGAAGGAGTACTTGTAGGAATTAATAATTTGGTTTTCCAGAAGGAGCTCATAATAGAGTTTCACCATAAACATAACATTACCTTCTTTGCATGAAGACCAGCCTTTGGTGTGGTTGGTGGTGATTCATTTTGCTTGCTTCATGATCTCTTCCATTCCACATTATTTTTCAGTATCCACTTTTCATCATTCATCACAATTTGTTTTAAAAATGAATGTTTTTATTACGTTTAAGTAGAGAGTTGCATGTGGAAATACAGTCAAGGTTTTTTTCCCATACCTTCCGTTCCGTTCCGTTCAGTCGCTCAGTTGTGTCTGACTCTTTGTGACCATACCTTATGTGGAACCAAATCATCTATGTGATTAACATAACCAAGCTGGTGCAAATGATTTTCAATACTTAATTTGGATATTTTGAGTATGTTGGCTATCTTCCACCTGTACTGTTCTCAATAATTGATCACTATCAACTTCAGTCAATCTACCTGATCAGGAATTATCTTCCAGAGAGAAATCTCCAATATGAAACTTTGCAAACCACTTTTCACATGTTCGATCTGTTATAGCACCTTCTCCAAACACTGCACAAATCCTTTTTGTGCTTCAGTTACATTTTTACCTTTCTTGAAATAATAAAGCATTACATGCCAAAAAAGTTGCATTTTCTTCCATCTTCAATATTCAGATAGCTACACAAAAATTCACCCTCTACCATTAGAGTGGTATCATCTGTATATATGAGGTTGTTGTTATTTCTCCTGGCAATCTTGATTCCAGATTGTGATTCACCCAGCCTGGCAATTCACACCAGGGAATCCCGATCTCTGCATAGAAGTTAAATAAGCAGGGTGACAATATACAGCTTTGTTGTACTCCTTTCCCAATTTTTAACAGTCCATGTTCCATGTCCGCTTCTAATCATTGCTTCTTGACCTATATACAGGTCTCTCAGGAGACAAGTAAGGTGGTCTGGTATTCAGTTCAGTTCAGTCGCTCAGTCGTGTCCGACTCTCCGCGACCCCATGAATTACAGCACACCAGGCCTCCCTGTCCATCACCAACTCCCGGAGTACACTCAAACTCATGTCCACAGAGTCGGTGATGCCATCCAGCCATCTCATTCTCCGTCGTCCCCTTCTCCTCCCGCCCCCAACCTTTCCCAGCATCAGAGTCTTTTCCAGTGAGTCAACTCGTCGCATGAGGTGGCCAAAGTATTGCAGTTTCAGCTTTAGCATCAGTCCCTCCAATGAACATCCAGGATTGATCTCCTTTAGAATGGACTGGTTGGATCTTCTTGCAGTCCAAGGGACTCTCAAGAGTCTTCTCCAACACCACAGTTCAAAAGCATCGATTCTTCGGTGATCAGCTTTCTTCACAGTCCAACTCTCACATCCATACATGACCACAGGAAAAACCATTGCCTTGACTAGACGGACCTTGGTTGGCAAAGTATTACCATCTCTTTAAGAACTTTCCATAGTTTGTTGTGATCCACACAGTCAAAGGCTTTAGTGTACTCAATAAAGAAGAAGTGGATGTTTTTCTGGAACTTCCTTCCTTCTCCATGATCCAAAAAATGTTGGCAATCTAATCTGTTTCAGATTGCCTTCCTCTGCCTCTTCAAAACCCAACTTGTACATCTGAAAGTTCTCAGCTCACATACTGCTGAAGCCTAGCTTGAAGGATTTTGTGCATCATCTTGGTAACATGTGAAAGTGTATGGAAGTCTGAACATTCTCTGGCATTGCCTTTCTTTGGGGTTGGAATGAAAACTGACCTTTTCCAATCCTGTGGCCACTGCTGAGATTTCCAAATTTAATGATTTACTTAGTGCAGCACTTTAACAGCATCATCTTTTAGGATTTTAAATAGCTTAGCTGGAATTCTCTTAACTCCATTAACTTTGTAGTGATGCTGGGAAGGATTGAGGGCAGGAGGAGAAGGGGACGACAGAGAATGATATGGCTGGATGGCATCACCAACTCAATGGACATGAGTTTGAGTGAACTCCGGGAGTTGGTGATGGAAAGGGAGGCCTGGCATGCTGTGATTCATGGGGTCGCAAAGAGTCAGACACGACTGAGCGACTGAACTGAACTGAACTGAACTTCCTAAGGCCCACTTGACTTCACACTCCAGGATGTCTGGCTCTAGGTGAGTGGCCACACCATTGTGGTTATTCAGGTCATTAAGACCTGTTTTGTACAGTTCTTCTGTGTATTCTTGCTACCACTTCTTAATCTGCTTCTGTTAGGTCCTTACCATTTCTGTCCTTTATTGTACCTATCTTTGCATGAAATGTTCCCTCGTCATCTCCAATTTCCTTGAGGAGATCTTCTTATTTTCCTCTCTTTCTTTGCATTGTTCATTCAAGAAGGCCCTTTATTTCCCCTTGCTGTTCTCTGGAACTCTGCATTTAGTTGGGTCTATCTTTCCCTTTCTCCCTTGCCTTTCACTTCTTTTCTTTCCTCAGCTATTTTGAAAGCCTCCTCAAACAACCACTTTGCCTTCTTGCATTTCTTTTCCTTTGGTATGATTTTGGTCACTGTCTCTTGTGTAATGTTACAAACCTCCATCCATAGTTATCATGTACACCGAATTTGTTAAGATCATAGATCTCATGTTATATAGTTTTTTTACTACAAACTTTTGTAAAGTGTTGGGAACAAATGGTAAAGGTATGGAACTATGCCAGGCTTCTTTAAGAAGCTTCTACACCAGGTTCCTTTTAAATTACAGAGATCTAAGTTTAAAACAACTTTATTTTGGCTAGATAGATAAAGGGTAATTTTGAAACCCTTGGGCATTTCTTTGTCAATATGTGATTCACAGTAAATCCAATTCAAGTCTTCCATTTAATATAGAAGAAAGAATTTTAAAACAGAATAATTTGAAATATGAGCTGAAAATCAGAGTCCTTGTGATAACCATTGTACAGGTCATTATACCTAGTAGTGGGAAGTAAATAATTACCATACATTTGTTACCAAAATTCAGTAAAGAGGGGGCAATGTTTAGCAAACTGAAAGAAAAGCCAAATTTCATTCAGAGAGGACAGGGTAGCAGTTACTGATAATCCTAAAGTCTAGTTAAACCAAACATTTTCTAACTTGGTATTTGTGTATTTTGCAGAATTATGATGCAGCAAGTATTTATTCAAAGTTTATAAATAACTATTTATATAAATCAATACATTAAGTATTAAGTAACAAGAAATAATGAAAGCTGATATTTTTAAATGGTACTGTCTGCACAGAGAAATCAAAATTGATAAGAACTGTACTAAGATATACCTAAAAAAATAAAACCATAGATAGTATTACTCTTGGTCAGAACTACAGGCCTGGGCCCTCAGAAGTGTCTGTGAGGCTTAATATGTAAATATAGTTCAGTTACATAACATACAAGTCACATGTTTCATGCTACATAAGGGCATGATGAAGTCATTCCAACCCTGTCCAGCTAACAAATATTCCTTGCTGAAATGCTCTAAAATAGACAACCACATTTATGCTATGGAAAAACAATGTTTTCTAATGCTTTCAGGAAGTAATTCAAAACCATTCCTTGGGACTTCTGACTTGAAAAGAAGTTCAGGATTACAATTAAATAACCAATATCCACACTGCACACACAATTATGGGAGAACACATACGACAAGCACAGGTACACAAAAGCTCCCTTGGCTCTCTCTTCTTCACACTCTCCCCCTCCACAGAAGGGCTGACAATTACAACCCATGTGAAAGATGTGGCCTCTCCTGAAATGTTTCCAAGGATGTCAGCAGAGAAGAGAGGGGGCTTTTAAGGTCAGGCTTAGAGAATACAGCATCACCCACCATTGGTTTTTCTCAACTCCTCCACCAGGCAGTGGGCTTCCTCTTGAACACGGTCCTCAGTGCTCCTCTTCCCCATCCCAAAATTCTGCAGGGTTGTGAGGGTGAAGCACCGGGTCTCCTTCCATATCTTGCCATTGCTAAAGAGGATTCCTACCAGGAGGAAAAACAGAAACTATTAACAGGAGGGAGGCCCTACGCAAAGAGGAGTGAGCTTACAGTTGGCAGCCTTTTAGGCAGACCAAGATCTGCTGCCAGGTTCTTCAAATTCCTCTAATCTACCCTCTCCATCCCCAATGCCAATGCTGAACACACACACAAGCACACCTACCATGGCCTTTACTAATTCTTTCAGGCAATGGGAGACTGCCTCTTCCAGAAAACTCTTTTCCCAAATCTGAGTTTCCTTCACTGCTTCATATCCATACAACACCATGGTGGGCTTCATGCCAAATTACACAGTGAACAAAGGGCCATAGACTTCTGAGAGCTGGGAAAAGAGATGCATGTAATAACAAAATAGATCACAACTTGATGAAAATATAATACCTGACTCAGAATATATTATTATCACACTTTTACATTTCTATTCTTCTACAAACAGCCCAAAATATTTCTGAATATATAAGTATTATAGTAATTCTTACAGTTTCCACTTTATAGATGGGACTCAAGTAACTGGTACACAGATCATAATTAATCCACATATCAGCACCTCAGCAGGTTTATTTGCCCCAATTTATAAATAAGGAAACTGAGGTTGAGGATTTCAATTCATTTCCAGTGTTCCATGGCTATATATAGAAGATTCAAATTTGAAACCCTTCTTACTCAATCTCTGATCCTTGAGCAATGTATCAACCCTCCAGGCCCACTTTTAAACCAACGGCAACCTGCCTGCTTCACAATCACCCCAGGGCAGTCATGAGAATTCTGATTCTATAGCCCAAAAATGAATATTAGAAATCTGTATTTTAAAAAATAAGTGCAGATAACTCTAATGCCCAGCGCAGTTTGAGATCCACTGGTATTAGTAAAACAGAAAGAATAGAAGCATCATAGAGGCAGTGCCAAGACATGCAGCATCTCATGGAAGAACAACTCCTTCGAGACTACAGCATTCACAGGTTTCAGACACCAGCTTCCTGCAGAATGTAAATGAATGCTGTTGCCACCAACTGGGCCCTGACTGACGACTTTTTCTTTCATTCACTCACGCTGGTTCTGATTCCAAGCTAATTCCTTAACCTCAGGTACAATGCCCTTTTTCAGAAAAGTCCTATTTTCCTGGCCATCTGAAGGAAACACATAGCTTATATAGTATATGACTTCTGGAAGAAAATCTTGAATCACAAAACACTTCACTTACCATTTACCTTCTGTCCCAAATCATAGCAAATGGCTATGAAACAAAGAAGGGAAGCAATACTATTCACAGAACTCTACTTTGTTCCTCTATTTATGACAATGACATACCTGAAAAGGCAAGAGAAGTAACAGTATTTACACGGACTAATTTGCTACACAAGGACCTATTTTGACCATGTGCCCCCAGAAATATGTATTAGTATCATGTGTGTGTGTTAGTTCAGTTCAGTCGCTCAGTTGTGTCCGATTCTTTGCGACCCCAAGGACTACAGCACACCAGGCTTCCCTGTCCATCAGCAACTCCCAGAGCTTGCTCAAACTCATGTCCATCAAGTTGGTGATGCCATTCAACCCATCTCATTCTCTGTCGTCCCGTTCTCCTCCTGCCTTCAATCTTTCCCAGCATCAGGGTCTTTTTCAATGAGTCAGTTCTTCACATCAGGTGGCCAAAGTATTGGAATTTCAGCTTCAGCATCAGTCCTTCCAATGAATATTCAGGACTGATTTCCTTTTGGATTGACTGGTGTATTAGTCAGTCATGACCAACCCTTTGCAACCCTATGGACTATAGCCTGCCAAGCTCCTCGGTCCATGGAATTCTCCTGACAAGAATACTGGGATGGGTAGCCATTCCCTTCTTCAGGGGATCTTCCTGACCCAGGGATGGGGTCAAACCCTGGTCTCTCACATTTTAGGCAAAGTCTTTACTCTCTGAGACACAATGTGTGCATGCTAGGTTGCTTGAGTCGTGTCCAATTCTTTGTAACCATATGGACTGTAGCCTGCCAGGCTCCTCTGTCCATGGGATTCTCCAGGCAAGAACACTGGAGTGGGTTGTGGTACCTTCTTCCAGGGGATCTTCCCGACCCAGGGATCAAACCTGAGTCTCTTAAGTCTCCTGCATTGACAGGCAGGTTCTTTACCACTAGCACCACCTGAGAAACCCCAGGGAAGCCCATTAGTGTCATAACTGGGCTTAATTTACTTACTGTTTGCAAGCCACTGGAGGAGCATAAAACCTACTTACATTGCTTAAGGATTTGCTGATGTCATTACATCTAACTGTAGGGTATTTCCAAGAATTGGGAGAGGAGTAGGTCCGGGTGGGAGCTTCCCTTTCCCAGAGCTCTGTTTCCAGAGTAACAGGAGAAGCAGACAGGAAAGATAGAGCACCAGAACCTCAGGACCATCGACACCTTCTCTTCTCACTCTGAAGATTGTGAGCCTGAAATCTAAAGCTTTTATTTATTTTTTTCTATTCAAGGTTTTTTGTATTTCCATACAAACTGTGAAATTATTTGTTCTAGCTCTGTGAAAAACACCGTTGGTAGTTTGATAGGGATTGCATTGAACTTATAAATTACTTTGGGTAATATATTCATTTTCACAATATTTATTTTTCCAATCCATGAACACAGTATATTTCTCCATCTATTAGGGTCCTCTCTGATTTCTTCCACCAATGTTTTATAGTTTTCTATATATAGGTCTTTTGTTTCTTTAGGTAGATATATTCCTAAGTATTTTATTCTTTTCGTTGCAATGGTGAATGGAATTGTTTCCTTAATTTCTCTTTCTATTTTCTCATTATTAGTGTATAGGAATGCAAGGAATTTCTGTGTGTTGATTTTATATCCTGCAACTTTACTATATTCATTGATTAGCCCTAGTAATATTCTGATAGAATCTTTAGGGTTTTCTGTGTAGAGGATCATGTCATCTGCAAACAGTGAGAGTTTTACTTCTTCTTTTCCAATTTGGATTCCTTTTATGTCTTTTTCTGCTCTGATTGCTGTGGCCAAAACTTCTAGAACTATGTTGAATAGTAGTGGTGAGAGTGGGTACCCTTGTCTTGTTCCTGACTTTAGGGGAAACACTTTCAATTTTTCACCATTGAGGATAATGTTTGCTGTGGGTTTGTCATATATAGCTTTTATTATGTTGAGGAATGTTCCTTCTATTCCCGCCTTCTGGAGGGTTTTGATCATAAATGTTGAATTTTGTCAAAGGCTTTCTCTGCATCTGTTGAGATAATCATATGGTTTTTATTTTTCAATTTGTTAATGTGGTGTATTATATTGATTGATTTGCAGATATTGAAGAATCCTTGCATCCCTGGGATAAAGCCCACTTGGTCATGATGTATGATCTTTTTAATGTGTTGTTGGATTCTGATTGCTAGAATTTTGTTAAGGATTTTTGCATCTATGTTCATCAGTGATATTGGCCTGAAGTTCTCTTTTTTAAACGAAATCTAAAGCTTTTATAACAGTCCCTACTAATTCAATTTGCAACTGTCTTAGGTGTAAAGAGATCAATCAATTATACCCACTTTGTACTCTACAACACCATCTAGAGATCTCTTCAAGAAAATTAGAGATACCAAGGGAACATTTCATGCAAAGATGGGCTCGATAAAGGACAGAAATGGTATGGACCTAACAGAAGGTATTAAGAAGAGGTGGCAAGAAACACAGAAGAACTGTACAAAAAAGATCTTCACAACCAAGATAGTCACAATGGTGTGATCACTCACCTAGAGCCAGACATCTTGGAATGTGAAGTCAAGTGAGCCTTAGAAAGCATCAATACGAACAAAGCTAGTGGAGCTGATGGAATTCCAGTTGAGCTATTTCAAATCCTGAAAGATGATGCTGTGAAAGTGCTGCACTCAATATGCCAGCAAATTTGGAAAACTCAGCAGTGGCCACAGGACTGGAAAAGGTCAGTCTTCATTCCAATCCCAAAGAAAGGCAATGCCAAAGAATGCTCAAACTACCGCACAATTGCACTCATCTCACACGCTAGTAAAGTCATGCTCAAAATTCTCCAAACCAGGCTTCAGCAATACGTGAACCGTGAACTTCCAGATGTTCAAGCTGGATTTAAAAAGGCAGAGGAAACAGAGAACAAATTGCCAACATCTGTTGGATCATGGAGAAAGCAAGAGAGTTCCAGAAAAACATCTATTTCTGCTTCATTGACTATGCCAAGGCCTTTGTGTGGATCACAATAAACTGTGGAAAATTCTGAAAGAGATGGGAATACCAGACTACCTGACCTGCCCCTTGAGAAACCTATATGCAGGCCAGGCAGCAACAGTTAGAACTGGACATGGAACAACAGACTGGTTCCAAATAGGAAAAGGAGTATGTCAAGGCTGTATATTGTCACCTTGCTTATTTAACTTATATGCAGAGTATATCATGAGGAACACTGGGCTGGAAGAAGCACAAGCTGGAATCAAGATTGCCAGGAGAAATATCAATAACCTCAGATATGCAGACGACACCACCCTTATGGCAGAAAGTGAAGAGGAACTAAAAAGCCTCTTGATGAAAGTGAAAGAGGAGAGTGAAAAATTTGGCTTAAAGCTCAACATTCAGAAAACGAAGATCATGGCATCTGGTCCCATCACTTCATGGGAAGTAGACAGACAAACAGTGGAAACAGTGTCAGACTTTATTTTCTGGGGCTCCAAAGTCACTGCGGAGGCTGATTGCAGCCATGAAATTAAAAGATGCTTACTCCTTGGAAGGAAATTTATGACCAACCTAGATACCATATTAAAGAGCTGAGACATTACTTTGCCAACAAAGGTCCGTCAGGTTAAGGCTATGGTTTTTCCCGTGGTCATGTATGAATGTGAGAGTTGGACTGTAAAGAAAGCTGATCACTGCAGAGTTGATGCTTTTGATCTGTGGTGCTGGAGAAGACTCTTGAGAGTCCCTTGGACTGCAAGGAGATCCAACCAGTCCATTCTAAAGGAGATCAATCCTGGGTGTTCGTTGGAAGGACTGATGCTAAAGCTGAAACTCCAATACTTTGGCCACCTGATGCGAAGAGTTGACTCACTGGAAAAGACTCTGATGCTGGGAGGGACTGCGGGCAGGAGAAGGGGATGACAGAGAATGAGATGGCTGGATGGCATCACCGACTCGATGGACATGAGTTTGAGTGAACTCCAGGAGTTGGTGATGGATAGGGAGGCCTGGCCTGCTGTGATTCATGGAGTCGCAAAGAGTCAGACACAGTTGATCGACTGAACTGAACTGAACTGTACTCTATTCTCTGGGACTTTGCCACTCTGACAAAAACAAAAACAAACTGTTCTTTAGTCTTGTTTTCTCTGTGTCCAGTGATGACTCTAGAGATTCTGGTTTATTTGTACTCGGTTGAGATCCAGGTATTGCTAATTAAAAAATTAACTGAACTGAACACACAACCAGGATTAAGAATTATTAACATAAATAGTTTGATACCAAAAAAGGCTCAAAACTCTGGACTGGAGTCAACAACCAGTTGGGAATTTATGATTTTGAGGAATATCAGCGTATTCTATGTCTATTATATTTTAAAAAGAGTATCTTTTAATGTTATATCTAACACTATCTAATATACACATGTATCTAAAATTTAATTGTACTTGAATATTAAAGATTTTTTAATATTTTAATGCACTATACTAACATTATAGCTGCCTATACATAAAACAGCTAATGATGACATAGTTAAGATAATTTAAAAATCAAAATGAAGTTAACTATGGTCCTGGCCACCAGAATGGAAATGGGTAGCCATTGTGGATGTGGTTTCAGACATATTTCTGCATATCCAAGAATCTGAATTTTCAGAACTGTGTCAAACTCAAGGATACCACTAGCCATTTTCAAAACAATATATGGACAGTGTCTGCTTAATGGGCAGTATTTCTTTCTGGAGTGATAAAAATATCTTGGAATTAGATATACAAGGTATGAAAACAGACCATAAGACAGGCTGTTCTAGTTATCATAAAGTTCATGTATAAGCCAGAATGACTTCCCCATACCTGAATATGTGAAAGTTTCTTCCACCACCCCCAGATACATTACTCTGAATATAAATAACAGGCTTCACATTAAACAGATGTCTCCTACTTGATTCCAAGGAAAAAAGGGTCACAGATTCTCTTCCTAGATGCCAAAGTCATACTAACTCTCTGGGCATGTGCTGATCTGTCTCTTTTGAAACTTTGAAGGAATGTTCCCATGTCATGTTTGATGTGCATTCTTTTTTCTGATAAGTTGTAAAACTGTACTGAAAACCATGCTTCCCTAGAGCTATTTTTCAGAGCTACTGAGAAGCTCTCTCTGTGGTATAGATGTCAATTTTGCTTGACTAAAACTGGCTCAGAGTCAGAGTATTCTCCCATCTCCATCATTGCAGAGGTAAAACTTACTCAAGTAATTGACAGAAGAGCCAATCTCAAGAATTTAGTAGGGAAAGCTTGAGAAACTGTGACTCCAGCCTCCCAGCTGCTTCCAGACACAATTACTTCTGTTGCCTTTTGAAGTCTGTCTTTGTCAGAAACAACAGAATGAAGTTTGCACAGTGCTAACCAACATTTTAGAAAAGACCTGATTGAAATAAAAAGGTGTTCACTGAGGGTTTG